>NC_056726.1:166530867-166598367 GCF_019279795.1 Protopterus annectens | reverse complement strand
TGTATGGCTTGGACCCGGGAACAGAAACACCATAGTCACTGATTTTTACCACTAAACCATCCATGATACAGTATGTATGGGTGGTAATTAGGATATATGACTTTACTACAGGCATTCCACACTACTGGCAACAAATGTGGCAGTTGGTTTGTGTACATATGTATAGTACATGTTAATGTTCTCCGACTGCCATTATTCTGGGCATCATATAAAGTTAGCAGCCCTTGTATGGCTTGGACCGGGAACAGAAACACCATAGTCACTGATTTTTACCACTAAACCATCCATGATACAGTATGTATGGGTGGTAATTAGGATATATGACTTTACTACAGGCATTCCACACTACTGGCAACAAATGTGGCAGTTGGTTTGTGTACATATGTATAGTACATGTTAATGTTCTCCGACTGCCATTATTCTGGGCATCATATAAAGTTAGCAGCCCTTGTATGGCTTGGACCCGGGAACAGAAACACCATAGTCACTGATTTTTACCACTAAACCATCCATGATACAGTATGTATGGGTGGTAATTAGGATATATGACTTTACTACAGGCATTCCACACTACTGGCAACAAATGTGGCAGTTGGTTTGTGTACATATGTATAGTACATGTTAATGTTCTCCGACTGCCATTATTCTGTGCATCATATTAAGTTAGCAGCCCTTGTATGGCTTGGACCCGGGAACAGAAACACCATAGTCACTGATTTTTACCACTAAACCATCCATGATACAGTATGTATGGGTGGTAATTAGGATATATGACTTTACTACAGGCATTCCACACTACTGGCAACAAATGTGGCAGTTGGTTTGTGTACATATGTATAGTCTATTATTATATAAATAATCCAGTCTGAACTGCAGTTACCAAAAAACTGTATGTCGTATATTTGTCCAGTGTTCCTACTAGTGAAAGAAGTAGTTTTGAAAATATAGTTACAAAAACTGCAATGTCCACATGGATAAATGCCTGAAACTGAGACTGGATTATTTATCTTGCCACGTGTACATGTCATGCATTTTATATTGGCCAAACGTCTAGACAGTTTCGTGTCAGGATCTCTGAACACCTTGGTGACATTAGAAACAGAAGATTAACTAATGCACTATATAGACATGTTATCAAACATCCCACTGCCAAATTTACATTCACCATCATTGATCATATCATAGGGAATCGATCTTTTAAAACAGGTTGGCATGATATCCTAAATACCAAAGAAAAAAGGTGGATCATTTAACTTGGGGGGCTTTTCCCTCCTGGATTAAATGATAAATTATAATTTGTAATTAACCATCACTTGCATTACGTATATGTACTTATTTCTTATCAGGTTGCATTGCTTAGGTTTTTGCATTTCAGCTCATTTTAGGATACCGTGGCTGGTATTCAACACCAGAATTCTTATAACCTGACTTTTGTTTCGGGTTTATTTTTGGGCATTTACCCTTTATTGTATGTTTTTTATTAAGTTTGTTTATTATCATTGATATACCAGTATACTGTGTCTCTTTGGATTTTATCATTATAATCTGGAGATATGCATGCAACTCAGGCAAACTTTTTGTTTACTGAACTATGTATTTTTCAATTACTTTTGCCTTGATTGTATTTTTCAATTACTTTTGCCTTGTTTGCATTTTTGACTTATCAGGAAGTGATGTCATATAGATGCCTTAGAGAACATTATATAAGATGATGACTAAGTGCTTTTGCTGACTATACTACTGATGAAAGCCTTGCTGCTGAAACCGGTCTAGTTTCAGTTTTATTAAACTACTTTTGAACCTTCCTTGGTGCTGGCCTTTTTCTGATTTTGGGTCTAACAAGTGCTCTTGCCGTGCACCAGCCTAACTTGCTAGCTCCTATACACTACATTGATTTTTGTTTGTGCTGGCTGTTGGCGTTTGGGAGTTCTACCATTCAGGTAGTCATCTTTTTTGTGGATTGCTTAGGATTTTTCATCCTGGACATCGTTATTTTCGGATGCATGGCAACTACATCGCTTTCTTTCAAAGGATTGACTTTTGGTCATCCTTTTTGGTTTTGTTGGATTATCATGTTTATCTAAGTTAACAAGTGAGTATATTGGATGCATTAACGCTGTTGAGTTTATCGCTTATGCTACACGTGGTTGCAAGTGTTTTTTCCACCATCTTTCGGATTGGGATTTGTTTTTCAAGGTCGTTGTGGTTTCCATACTGTTTTTGGACATATCAGGACTTCGAGGATCGATTTGGCCTTTTGGGACATTGTTTGGAAGAACTTTTAAGGGTCCTAATACATTTCAAACTTCATCTTTCCAGGTACTGTTCTTGACATCTATTTTTGGATTAATTTTCATTGGTAATTGTTTTACCATAATGAAGAAATTTTCTGTGACAATCATTTAACTGTCTGGATGGTGTTGTTAAGTCATTTTTTCTTGAACACTGGACTTTAGAGAACTGTTGTAGCACAATATAACAGTGCCATTTTTTCAGGACTTTTCATGTATGTGTTCTTAGTTTATAACACGTGTATATTTGATATTATTTTGCCTAGTCGTTTTCTTTTTTATACTGGATTTCTGAGCACTGTTGTAGCACAATACAACATTGCTATTTTTTCAAGGACATTTCATGTATGGGTGCTCAGTTTGTAATATGTGCATAATTTTATTTTATTTCATTTGATTATGATGAACTAGCCATTGTTATATACACTAGGTTGATACAATATTATTGCTTATATCTGTTCATTCCTATGTTCCTACTGGTTCATGTTTTGTTTCACATTTGAGTCAATATTGGTCACATATCTTGAGGGCTTTTGTTTTGTTTGCCCAGTGTTGCACTCAGGTCTTCTTTCAGAATAATTGCTGGGTATACAGTGCTGACAATAATCATCTGTACATTTATACCTTTGATAACAATTTCATCTGAGGACTGTATTGAACAATTATTGATTTCTTAATATTGTTATCTGATTTAAATAAGGTGCATAAGTGTGTCTGGCTTAAATTCATTACATATTGGTATACTCCATATGGATTTAGCCACCTCTGAACAACTGTAGGTTGTGCATTACTCAGAACATTGCATTTTAGACATTACAGGCCTTTGACTTTTTGGTCTGTATAGCATTTTTGCCTAGCTGCTAGGGTTAATTATTCCCCTATATATAGGGTTACATTTGCCATTTATTCTGGCTTCAACTTCTTTGTGACTCTGATTGTGATTTTCTGTTTTGGACTTATTCGTGATTTGCCAATTCAACCCTTAAGAATAAAAGAATCTTTTCAGGGTTCATTTTTATTTTTTATTTTTCATATCTTCTTCCTCCGGTTCATTGCAACTTATTGTCATGGATCTCAGTAAATTGTTATCTGGTTTATGCTCCGACAAGGATGACTTAAAAATTTTTGGCATAGGAACTGAACATACAGAAAAGGTGGATTTGGTAATCATGGATCCAGTTGACGGTTGCGAAAACTTATTCTTTCAATTAGGTAAACAAATTAAGATGCTTAGAACAAACATTTGGTACAGTAAATTGTTTAAAGCTTACCAAATACAGAATATATCCCCTAGAGGATTGAGATGTAAAATCCAACCACTAGTGGGCACACCGGATGAAACTCTGTTGAAAGATTGGCAACAAGCACAACAGGAGGCTGCCATGATTAGAGTTAACATTTTGGCCTCTTTCTATGAGAGAACAATACAGAGTAATATTATTGAAGTAGAAAAAACATGTAACAACCTGAAACGGTTTGAACATGAGGCTAGTTTTCAGGGTTGTCTTGGCAAATTATCTAAAGAAATCTGTATTTTGGAAAATAATCTTAAGAAAAAGAAATTGCATAAATTTGCCCGGGATAAGGAAGATTATGATAGGGGCAAACAATCTGATTCACAAAGGGGTGTGAGGTTTGCTCATGGTACCAAAAATGCTTCATTTATACGCAAAAAAAGACCAAGGTCTATTTTAAAAAAGACTGGGCCTAGCTTTATTACCTCTGGTGAGGATTCTTCGACTACTGATACTGAGACACCTAATATTGGTGATTCTCCAAATGCTAAAAGGGGTCGAAGGACTGAGGTCCCTTTAGGGGGAAAAAACACAGGGCAGGAAGGAAACACAGAGGTCAAAAACTTAGAAGAGCTCTTCATGTCGATAGTGAAGTAAATCATTCATGTACTAATGTTTTAAATATTTCAAGTCATATTTTGACTGATGATCAGTATTCCTTTCTTAATAAAGGCCTTGGTTTCATACCTGTTTTTTTCACTGATGAAAGTATTTTGGTTTCTGATACAATGGAATTTTGTAGGAAAATTAACTTGAAATTATTTTTTCAACAACAAGATCAAACTGACAATGCTCAAAGATCATCTGATTTTAGATTTCACAAATCTACATTTAACCCTCCCATGGATAAACATGTTGCTGTTTTCCAGCAGGCGGTTATAAAGGATATACACTTCAATTTGGGTTCTGTTGACACTATAAAGCATAACATGTCTAGGAAGGAACAAATAGCACTCACACAACTCAGAAACAATACGGATATTGTTATTATTTCTGCCGACAAAGGTGCGGTGGTGGTGATGGATACTGAGTATTATGTGAATGAAGGTCTTAGACAACTTTCCAACCATCATCATTACATGAAGATGGAGATTGATCCGACTCCAGGTTTTGCATTGGAAATTGATGAATTTTTGGAAAAGGCTGTAGAATCTGGAATTATCTCTGATAAAACCAAAACTCATTTGACGGTTAAGGATCCTACGAAACAACAACTTTATCTACTTCCTAAGATTCATAAGTCCATTGATCAGCCACCAGGCAGACCGATTGTATCTGGCATTGGGTCACTCACTGAACCCTTGTCTGTTTTTCTAACTGAAAAATTGAAACCACTGTTAACATGTGTTAGAGCAAGAATCAAGGACACGACTGAATTTTTGCAGATAGTCTCCGAGTCTCAATTGGACCCTGAATGGCTTATGTGTACCCTTGATGTATCCTCGCTTTATACCAGCATCCCTCATTGGGCGGGTATTAATGCCTTGGGATACTGGCTAAATAAAACCAATTTATACCCCCCAGGGATGAACACCTTATTGTTGTGTATGGCTGAACACATTCTAACTAAAAATGTTTTTTATTTCCAACAAAACTGCTATTGGCAACTACAGGGTACGGCTATGGGTGCATCCTTTGCACCCATCTATGCTGATCTTTTTATGGGCTACATGGAAGATATGATTTTATATGACCCTTTGCACAACATATATCTACCTGAGATTGATATATGGAGAAGATACCTGGACGACTGTTGGCTTATATGGAAAGGAGGTGAGGAATACCTCCAGGAATTTATTCAACATTTGAATGGGAACATCTGGGGTATCGAATTCACTGTGGAATATAATAGGAGTGCAATCAGTTATTTGGATGTCAATTTAATTCGACAGGAGGATAACACTCTTAGAACTTCCGTACACAGAAAATTCTCACAATATAATACCCTTCTACATGCTGATAGTTTTCATCCGAAACATATTATTCGGAACATACCGAAATCACAGTTTGTGCGGATGAAAAGGAATTTGTTCCTCAGTGGATGATCTTCAGAGTCATCAAATGGATCTAACCAAGAGATTTTTGTCCAGAGGTTATTCCACTCGTACTATTGAGTCAGCAGTCCAATTTAGTAATGCTAAATCCAGGGATTCTCTTCTCCAATACAATACTAAAACTCATAATGAGGAATCAGATGTATGTAGATTTGTCACCACTTATGGCAGGAATAGTGCCAATTTAGTAAATATTATTAATACTCACTGGAATATATTGAATTCTCATCCATTGTTGGAAGATTATCTCGAGAACGATGTTATTTTTCCTATAGGAAAGGCAAAACTTTAGGGAATCTATTTTCACACTATAAAAACCAGGGTCATGGATCACACTCCAACTCAAAGAACACTTACTGGAGATAAACTTTCAGGCATTTATCCATGTGGACATTGCAGTTTTGTAACTATATTTTCAAAACTACTTCTTTCACTAGTAGGAACACTGGACAAATATACGACATACAGTTTTTTGGTAACTGCAGTTCAGACTGGATTATTTATCTTGCCACGTGTACATGTCATGCATTTTATATTGGCCAAACGTCTAGACAGTTTCGTGTCAGGATCTCTGAACACCTTGGTGACATTAGAAACAGAAGATTAACTAATGCACTATATAGACATGTTATCAAACATCCCACTGCCAAATTTACATTCACCATCATTGATCATATAATAGGGAATCGATCTTTTAAAACAGGTTGGCATGATATCCTAAATATCAAAGAAAAAAGGTGGATCATTAAACTTGGGGGGCTTTTCCCTCCTGGATTAAATGATAAATTATAATTTGTAATTAACCATCACTTGCATTACGTATATGTACTTATTTCTTATCAGGTTGCATTGCTTAGGTTTTTGCATTTCAGCTCATTTTAGGATACCGTGGCTGGTATTCAACACCAGAATTCTTATAACCTGACTTTTGTTTCGGGTTTATTTTTGGGCATTTACCCTTTATTGTATGTTTTTATTAAGTTTGTTTATTATCATTGATATACCAGTATACTGTGTCTCTTTGGATTTTTTCATTATAATCTGGAGATATGCATGCAACTCAGGCAAACTTTTTTGTTTACTGAACTATGTATTTTTCAATTACTTTTGCCTTGATTGTATTTTTCAATTACTTTTGCCTTGTTTGCATTTTTGACTTATCAGGAAGTGATGTCATATAGATGCCTTAGAGAACATTATATAAGATGATGACTAAGTGCTTTTTGCTGACTATACTACTGATGAAAGCCTTGCTGCTGAAACCGGTCTAGTTTCAGTTTTATTAAACTACTTTTGAACCTTCCTTGGTGCTGGCCTTTTTTCTGATTTTGGGTCTAACAAGTGCTCTTGCCGTGCACCAGCCTAACTTGCTAGCTCCTATACACTACTAGGATATTGCTGCCCCTGGTGGAGGTGTGGATAAGTTGATCCAAGGCATTGGAATTTATGAATTCCAGAAAACGTTGAGCAAAAGAGTTGGTACATGAGTAGTTTTTCCAGTTAATGGTGGGGTAGTTGAAATCATCCATTATTAGGGTGTTGTGTTGTACCCTAATATTTTCCAGTGTCTCAAGAAATGAAGAGTGTGAATCCTGGGGCATGGTAGGGGATCTGTAGCAAGTTACAGTTTGGATTGTGGTCTTTCCCAGAGTTAGTTGTGCTTGGATAATCTTGGATGCATTATGCTGACCAACTAGCATGGAGGTGTGGATATCCTTAATGAATATGGACCCGCCTCCACCTTCAGTGTTTTGGTCCAGGTTAGGTGGCTGAAAGGTGTGGTATGAATTATAGGCTGGTAATGCAGGGGTGCTCTCTGGAGCCTTGAACTAGGTCTCTGTCACTACACAGATGTCGATGTTCTCCATTTTAAGGAGTGCCTTGAGTGAATGCATTTTGAGTTCTAGACTTCTAGCATTGAGTAGCATTATCCTCAGATTTTGCTTGCTTGTACCTGTTATGGTGGTGAATTTGTCATTTGAATCTTGCCTAAAAAAGGCCCTATAGTGGTGGCAAGAGCCTTAGCCAGTATCTGGAATCCCAAGGGCAACCGGTGCAGGCCATCTCTGGCAAAGCATCGTGGTCTGTCGATCATGTCATCCCAGGCAGATAGATACTGGATCCTCTTAGAATGACACCAGAATCTTAGCCAATTGTTGAAGTCAATCATTTTGTCGTTGTATTGTGGTATCATTCTGCATGATGAATGGATGGTACTCAAGGCTAGGGTCATACCTGCCTGAGCTACAAGATTGGAGAGCTCCTCCATGTCTCTTTCAATGTATTCCAGGGAGGTACATCTCAGGTCATTCACATCAACATGGACACTGACAGAGTCATATTTGTAGTTGTTGTGGAGTGACCTGAGTGTGTGCATTATGTGAAGGATCCTGGCACCCGACAGGTAGCTGACAGTAACTTTCTCCTTGTTTAGCCTGGTGAGTGGAACATCAGTTGCCTGACTATAGAGTCACCTATGACTAGAGTATTGGGTACGTTGTTATGCCTTATGAGCTGTGGTTGAGTGGCACACTGAGTTTGTGGGCTATGTGTCATTTGGGTTTTGTTGGGGGATGGATGTTGTTTGCGTTTCTGCTTTGGAGGTCTGTGTTGCTTGAGCAGATTTTTATTGAGAGCCTCCGCGAATGTAGGTGTGTGTTTTGCGTTGCTATGTGTGGGTTTTGGTGGTATAGGTTTTGAGGGGCAATGTGATGAGTGTGGTGTGGTGCAAGTTTACCTTCTCCTTTTGACTGTCTAGTCCAGTCATAAGATCATCATAGTGAAGTGTCACAAAAATCACAGTAATGATCCTGTGGAATACAGCAGAGATATGACCAATAAACGTGGAAAGTCTGATACAATCTGATCAGTCCAGAGGTATACACAGAACTCCTTAGTGCAAGATGTGTGGACCAAGCCTGACAAAGTGGATGTTTACAGCCATGGAAATGGGGATATCACAAAAATACTGGAATAGATAAGCTCACACAGTTGATGCATTCACACACTCCTGTCTGTCCTAACACATATTAACCGGAGGAGAAGAGGCCCCAAGCCCACATACTCAGTCTCAGTCAGATCTGTGTACAAAATCACAGTCTACTTTTAACACCGTTTGATCTTAAATCTTAATAAAACAAAGTTGCTACTTTTCTTCCCCACCAACAGATATAACCCCCTTTCCTTTTTTATATACTTTAGTAATGGTACCACTATCTCTCCAGACTCCCATACAAAACTATTAGGGGTCATTATCGACAATAACCTCAAGTTTGATCTACACATCAACAAAATTATTAAAACCATCAATAAAAAACTTGGGTCACGTGACAAGCTCAAGCCTTTCCTTACCCCACCTGCTCGTACTGCAATAGCCAGCTCACACCTACTCTTGACCCTACTCTATGCTTCCCCTCTACTGACTAACCTAGGTAAAGTAGAACTCAATAAACTATCATCCTGCTATAATCACATTACCAGATTTGCTACTGGTATGCCTTACAAAACACACTACTGTACTAACCTAAGTTTTCTTGGGTGGTTAGAACTATCTCACCTTATCCAGCTTAACCAGCTGATAGTTGCATTTAAAGTACTAAGCCTACCTGACAAAACACAAGCACTCAAACCCATAATCTACCCCTGCAGCAACCTTAGTACACTGCGATCATCAAAAAAACTGCTTGTCCAAACCATCAAAGCTAATAATTCAGCCCATGACTATCTCTTTGCTAACTATGTTGGAAAAATTTGGAATTTCCTACCAGCAGATATTATTCTAGAACCCTCCATAAGTCGATTCAAAAATACTCTAAAACAATACTTTAAGTCACACTGGTCTTGCCCCTGTTCTAATCCTGACTAACACACTCACTATTACTCCAAAGTAATTACACCAGTCTTTCTTAACCATCCTGAAAATCTTAGCTCCTTAGCTTACATACATCGGCTGATTACTAAATGTATCACTTGTTTTTTTTCTGAAATAATCTGTAAATAATGTCTGAAATTATCTGTAAATATTGCCTTTTTTCTGAAAAATCTGTAAATAATGTCTCTGTACACTTTATTTTTGTTTTAAGTTGTATGAAATTTATTATTGTTTGCACCTTGGAGCTTTTCTCCCGCCTCCACTGAAACTGGACAAGTATCCAGTCAGACTATCCTGGTCAACAAATGTAAAATAAAATAAAATAAATAAAATAAAATAAACTCCTTAGTGCAAGACTTGTGGACTGAGCCTGACAATGTGGATGGGGGATATCACAAAAAATACTGGAATAGATAAGCACACACAGTTGATGCATTCACAGACTCCTGTCTGTCCTAACACATATTAACTGGAGGAGCAGAGGTCCCAAGCCCACATACTTCTCACTAGTTAGTGACATACATCTTTACAGCATCCCACTGCTTTGTCAGAAATACACAACAGTTATGGTGGCCAGGCATCTGACAAACATCTGGACATAACATCACACTAGGTAAATACACTGAGCTTCTAGGCATGTCACAAAGCACTGTGCAAACTACAGGCAGACTGCCACAGCACTGAGCCAAGTTTCCTATGGGGGAATACACATATACTTGCAAATATAGCAGGCACTACAGGCATGTAACAGCACCAAGTAACAGACACCAGTGTGAAAGTGCATACCCACAACCAATCTGAACACAGTCACATTATGGCAAACCTAATTAATATTACAGTATATGGACTGTGTGAACAAAACCATCCTTATATGTGCCACTCGCACACTAACCCTACATATACTGGGCCAATACACAGTGTAGTCTGATGCCTGGCTGTGGAATGGGACATGTGTCAGTCTGACCCTACAAACATGTACGCTGAAAGGGTACCATAAACTGGAGCAGCATGCAGCATCAGATAGAACAGGACCAAGAACAATTACATCTACCACAGTCTGTACACATGCCAAGTAACATATTCACAATACACACTCTGTCAACAATCACCATAAGTACACAGACCTTACTATTGTACACACTACAACAGAATGTCCAGGTTTTGTACTCAAATATAAGGCCTACTATACATAACATGTCTAGCAGTCTGATATAACACTGGTTTGTTATCAGGTATGATGGCAGTAAATAATGATGCACTGTACATATGCACCAGAGTGATTGACTTGGTGGACGGAGGCGCAAACACAAGGCCAATATTGACATATTACTGTGATAAACTGAGAAATGTCCTGGTGTAACAGGGTTTGTTTTGACATATCTCTTCTGAGGGATATGAAGTCAGTAACTCACATGGATGTCACCATGTACTGACTGCAATCATCAGAGTATGGTACTGCATTTCTAAAGATAGAAAATATGTGAGTAACACAACACATGTAAGACTCCAAACTCTGGCCAGTCTGCAGATAGCCCTACAGGTAAGAGTTTCCTCAACCACATAACACTGTCATGCCAGACTTTAAATCATGTAGAACAGCCATATCCACACAGACCCTGTTAAATCAACATTACTTCAAATGTAGAACAGCAATACTTACATTCTGTCACCTTGTCTGGAACACCCCCCTCCTGTTTGTTGGCCTGTCTCTACAGTGTATGTTGTAAGAGATATTTCCAACTATCCTCTGTGATGCTGTTTGTGAAATACCCACATGAAGTCCTGCTGACAGTGAAGGAAAAGGGCCAACACCTACATGAAGTGCTTAGCTATAGGAATGTGTTTCCATGCAACTGGCTGTAGAAATGATACCATAGCTGTTCCACATGCAATTAGCAAGTGGGGGAATGGAATTTGTGCACAGGTCATCAGCTGATCATGAGCATTACTTACAAAACTCAAGCTGCTGCTTATGCAAAACAGATGTACTTTTCCACGACCAACAGAGAGGGAGAGAGAGAGAGATTGAGAGACAGAGACAAAGTAAGAAAGGAAGGGAGTAAGAGAGTAATAGCCAAGTGTGTTTGTGTATGATCCATGGGTGGAGAGTGGTATCTGGGTATTATAATGGTTGCCTGTATTGTTTATTATGCCATACTGTCACATAGTAATTGCACATGGCTGTACACATTTATGGCTGAGAACTGTCTACAACAACCTCTACAGTGTTTGAAAACTGTTAGTCTTGTAATGTGGACAATGGGACATATAGGCCTCAATCTAATGATGCAGCAAAACCCACACTATAATGGATCCTGTCATTACACAATCACCCCACCACCCACACACAAACATACACTTAACAATACTGAGTTTCAAACCTCTACCTGACTATGTATTACTATTACAGTGTTACGCAGTTATTGCATGCTCCATGGAGCTTACATGTTGGAGAACTGTCCAAAGGTATCTTTGAAGGTGAGTGACATCAGCAACAGTGCTGAAAGAGGGAAAAGGGAAGTGTAGTAAGTGTGAATGTCCACAAAAGCAGGTGTCAATGAAGACACACAAACAATCTCTCTGGGAAACACACAAATTATCACAGTTGGCAGGATCAGACACACACACTCGCTCTGGGAAACACACAAATTATCACAGTTGGCAGTATCAGGATTAGAACTCCTACCTAACTAGTTTGCTGCAGTACATTATTACACAGTTATCACAAGTGCCAAAGAGCTTGCATAGCTGATACATGGCCAAAGGGTTATTTCAAGGTGAATGACATCAGCAGGCATGCTAAAGTAGGGC
This sequence comes from Protopterus annectens, assembly GCF_019279795.1. Classification (NCBI taxonomy): domain Eukaryota; kingdom Metazoa; phylum Chordata; order Ceratodontiformes; family Protopteridae; genus Protopterus; species Protopterus annectens. The sequence goes on along the minus strand of NC_056726.1, from coordinate 166,586,045 downwards.
AATGGGAGGTGTAGTGATTGTGAATGGCTTCAAATTCATTAATTTCAACACGCACACACACACACGCACACACACGCACACACGCACACACGCACACACACACACACACACACACACACACACACACACACACACACACTTGCTAGTACTGAGATACATAGGTTCATTGCTTCACAGGTGTGTAGTAGGTGAATGGGCCCGAAGGCTGTACAAGGCTAGGCAAAGGGAATACCTTGGCATCAGGCGACATGACAATGGTGTCCAGTGTGGCTCAGGGGTGTAGTCCCTGGGGTTGTGCCCACAGGTAGGTATTGTATTCACCATCCACTCATCTGGGTTACTATTGTGGGTGGCCAGTGATGTGCACTGTTTCCCATGTATGTGATCTATATTCCATAACATGGACAGTGTCTGGGTTGTGCACATGTCCCACACGCATGTTCTTTGAGATGTGGAAGTGTACTTGAGGTCTCTGGGGCATGTTGTGTGGACAGATTGCTATCTTCTGATGTAGCATTCCAGACCTCATTTGGTGAGACCTGGCTATGGAACTGAGGTTGTGCTTGCACCTACATTGATAGCATGATACAGGTATTCAGTGGAGTTAGTGGCATCTGTCCATGCAGGGCATGTGTATAAAGCATGCAGGGCATGTGTATAAAGCATGGTATTCCCTTTGTGGGTTACATTTACAGACTCTACAGTTGTTGCAGGTGTCCAGTGGGGAACATAGCAAAAGGACCACTGTAAGCATTTATTTGCCTACTGTAGTGATGGACCAGGGTGCCATGTCCTTTTACTTGTTGGATAACACACATTCAGTCAGGAGATGTAACACATCACAGTACTTTCTGATGTCAGTGGCACTGTTGTCAACAGGCATGTAGTCCACTGCAATCACACTGTGGTTACTATCTGTGAGGCAATATGCAGGGAACTACCAATATAGTGGTTGATGCCTAGCCAAGTGTGTTTGTCTATGAGACATGGGTGGAGTGTGGCCACTGAGTAATACAAGGGTTGCCTATATTGTTCACCTATTCATAATGTCACATGTAGGGTTATGGCTTGTCTACACCAACCTCTCTGGTATTTGACATCTGTTGTCCTTGTAAGGTGGACATTGTGACATATACTAGGTCCTCAACATAATAATGCCCCATAATGCATCCTGTTTTTACACACAGCAAACTCCACACAGAATATTGATGACACACACTTGCCTGCATTGAGATTCAAACCCCTACCTAGCTATGCATTGCTACTACAGTGTAGCACACACACACACACACACACACACACACACACACACACACACACACACACTTGCACATGCCGAGATTCAAACTCCTACCTAGCTATGGATTGTTACTACAGTGCACTGCATTTATCACATATGCCATGGAGCTTACAGGACAGAAGTCATCCCAAGGTACTTCTAAGTTGAGGAACATCACCAGCCCTTGTAAATACTGGCATTGGGTAATGTTGTGGGTGAGAGATCCCAAAAATAATTTTACCCTAAACACACATTTACATTTGCCAGGGAAGAGATTGAAACCTCTATCTAACAATCTTTACGGACCATTATGTTACACATTTACCACATGCACCATTGAACTGATATGGTTTAGAGTTGGCAACAGGTACTTCTAAGGTGGATGATATCTGCAGGACTGCTAAAGTCAGGCTTTGAGATGTGTACTGGGTGTAAATTGGGCCAAAACCTTTGAGGTCTACACATACATATATATACACACACAAACATGTGCCACAAATGAGTTTCAAACCCATACCTGTGTAGTTACTGCTATTACATTGTTCTGTATTTATGGCATGCATCACAGAGATTATAGGGCTAGACCTTGTCCAAAGGGGTATTTCAAGGTGATTGACATCAGCAGGCTTGCTAAAGTAGGGCAATGGGAGGTGCAGTGACTGTGAGTGGCCTCAAAATCATTAACCTTAGCACACACCCACAGAATTTCACATTTGCTATGTCCATGATTAGAACTCCTACCTAACTAGTATGCTACATTATAGCATTACACAGTTACTGCACATGCCACAGAGATTATAGGGCTGGACCTTGTCCAAAGGGGTATTTCAAGGTGACTGACATCAGCAAACCTGCTGAAGTAGGGCAATGGGAGTTGTAGTGACTGTGAATGACCTCAAAATCATTAATCTGTATGCCCACACACACACACACACACACACACACACACGCAGAGTTTCACAGTTGCCGTGTCTGGGATTAGAACTCCGACCTAACTAGTATGTTACACGACAGCATTATGCAGTTATCACATGTGCCATGGAGCTTATAAGGCTGGCTTTTGTCCAAAGGGATATTTCAAGGTGGCTGACATCAGCAGGCTTGCTAAAGTAGGGCAATGGTAGGTGTAGTGACTGTAAATGGCCTCAAAACCATTTAATCACTACACACACACAGAATTTCACAGTTGTTGTGTCTGGGATTAGAACTCCTACCTAATTAGTATGTTATACTCTAGCATTATGCAGTTATCGCATGTGCCACAAAGTTTATAGGGCTAGCCCTTATCCAAAAAGGTATTTCAAGGTGACTGACATCAGCAGGCTTGCTAAAGTAGGGCAATGGGAGGTGTAGTGACTGTGAATGGCCTCAAAATCATTAATCTTTACACAAATACAAACACACAGAGTTTCACAGTTGCCATGTCTGGGATTAGAACTCCTAGCTAACTAGTATGTTACATTATAGCATTATACAGTGATCACAAGCACCATGGAGCTTATGGGGCTGAGATTGGCCAGAGGGTTATTTCAAGGTGACTGACATCAGCATGTGTGCTAACATGGGCAATGGGAAGTGCAGTGTGTGTGAATGGGCCATAAACTATTCCTCTGGAAACACACAAACACAACACTCAGTCACACACAACTTTACCATTGACAGGACTGGGTATACAAATGCTAGATGAATACTAATTTCTACTATCATGTTACACAGTTATCAGAAGCACCACAGACACTATAGGGCTGTGGGCTACCAAAAACAAATGTCTGCAGTGATTGACATTGGCACATCATGTGATATTGAACAATTGGATGTGTGGTGGGTGGGACAGGCCTCATGATGGCAATCTCTTTGTCACTGTCTCTCTCTTCCCCACATCTGTGTGTGTGTATGTTTGACCTATTATAGTGTGTTGATCTTGGATATGTGTGAGTATTCCTATACAATGTGTGTGCAAAGCATGAATGGTGTGCAATGTAGTGTGTGTGTGCACAGACATCTGCAACTGACAGATATGTATAATCCACTGTTGTTGTCAGACATGGGCTTCATTTCTCTAAGTGTAGGAGCATGCCCAGTACGACCTTCTGCATTGAGTGTGTGAATCCACTCCAGGTAGGTTGTACTCCAGTGCAGGATTTTGTGTTCTACACCTACAGCTATCAACCTGTTTCTGCAGGGTATCTGTAGATAGGTTGACAATATGGAGTCAAAATGGGCAAAAGATAGTGGGATGCTGTAACTATTGTGTCTGTGCTGCTTGTGATACATGGTTGGTGTTAGCAGTGATATTCAGACATATGTACTGTTTTACACTGTGATGTATTATGTCAACTACTGACAGATATACTTATTTTCTCACAATTATTTTCTGGGAAATACAAGATGAATGAATCTGTGTCCAGTATTGTGGTCTGCAGCCTACATATTCTTGCACACTCATGCCATTCTGGATGGGTAGCTGCAGACACTTGCTGATGGGTCTGTGTAAATGGTCCAGCACCTTGGTCCTGTTATGGCTGTGGATCCCCTGCTTGTACAGCTATCGACATAACAGAATGGCCATATCCTGCTGTGGCCATGCCTCTCAGCTGTACAGATTCACCCAGGTTACCCAAAGGCAGGACTCATATATCTGGCCAGTTCCCCTTCACATTGTGGTTTATGAGCAGGTTTGTAGCCACCCATTACTGGGTTTACAGGCAGGGGTAGTATGGGGACACATCAGAGTTTCGGACTTCACACACTCTATGGCATCCATGCTTCTACACCCTCCCACTCTGTTATTCTATCCTCTTCCTAACATTATGCGAGTGATATCTGAGAAGTATCCCTATAGTTGTCCCTTCATACCAGCAGTATTTAGGGGTTAGTCCACAGTTCATGCAGTAGGGCATGGTGGGTATGCTACTGGGATTTGTCGATATGGCCTTGCATTTGTGTTCTGTGGACTGTGTTATGTTGTTAGTTGGGACCCCATGAGAAAACATACATTGGCACTACGGGTGAGGCACAAGCCTTTGACAGAGGAAAGTAGGGCATTTGGTAGTGATGCAGGCCATCTGTAGCAGGCCAGTGCATTCTGTCACTCCTACAGTCCCAGGGTGCAAGCCACTGGATTCCCCTGGTGTGACAAGGTAAGTATGCGATGTGTTAATGGCAATAGTTCCTGTCCATATTAATCCATTGTTCTGGATTCTGGCAGGGTGCTGCTTACAGCTAGGGACACACCTGCATGGGACACCTCTTCCGCATGCTGCATTCTGTGGGTATTCCCATACAGAAGTGGAGGTCATACTGTACTCATTCCCAACAGCAGAGTTATGACGTGTGACAAACCTGTGGCTGATGGTAGGGAGAGTTGAGTGCATGTGTGATATGGAAGCTTCTTGCAGCTGACTCACAGATATACCTGGGGTATTACCTTTATGCTGCCTTGTGCAGGGACATAGGCAGTCTCTCATTACTTCATAACTGTTCCTTTTGTGGTCTCCCAGTAATTGGCCAGACTACATCAGTATTCCATACTGCACAGACAACTGATGTGCTGCTAACCTGTATATACAATTCCAAAGGTGTGTCCATTTGACAGTAACATTTTATACACTCTATGTCTAGGGTACTTCCACCTGTGTACTGTGTGTATGTCTGAGCCCACATTCATGGCATGTCCATCTTTCAGAGGGTGTCAGATATTGACAGCTGAACAATGAGTATGGATGACTGCTGAATTGGGTCTTGCTGGGATGCATTGTGGTTGGCACTGCAGTTGTCAGAACATGGCCCTGTCATTGACAGTACTGGCCATAAATCACCGGGACACAACCCTCCATGCCTACATGCTGACCACTTCCACACAATATACAACACACAACAACTTAATACACAGAGCCCTGCATATTGTACACATGCAACAATATATCTTGTAAATTGGGCCAGCTCAGGTAATCTGTACTCCACTGTTATTAAACCCACATGTACATGTTACTGCATTTCTACATAGGATTGTGGGGGGGGGGGCACACCTGACAACTGTAAACATTTGCTATGACTGTACTGGTATTTCAGGTACTCTGTTGGCTGCCATTTCATTCTGTATTCTGACCTATCATGCAGACTAGAGGCATATCAGTAGAGTACATATCTTAGGTTTTATTGACCTACATTTCATTTTTCAGACTTCTTACCCTTCAGAACTAACATACAACTACAGGACCTGTTGTAGTCTGTCTGTGTAGGTCAGGGGGGCTGTTCTCCATAGCCATCAATTGGAGGCCTTAGCACAGCCATTCTTTATGGTCATCTACGCCTGTCCTGCTGGTTGAGGCTGTTGTTGGGTATGTAAGCCTCAATGACATGCATGTGTGTGTCCTATGGCCGCACATTTGGGTCACCACATGTACTGTAGTGGGATTTGTCACCTTGTCTAGCACTGCCTACTTTGTTGACACCAGTATTTGTTATGGATTTCATGCTGCCCATATAGGTGTCCACTATCTGCTGCCATCCCATTCAACCACCCGATTCCCTTGCATGCTCACATCCATACCATAGATACAACTAGCTGAACATACTACTCCATTCAGCAATTGATAGGAGTGACTTACCTTGTGGCTGTGCCAGTATTGAGGATGGTGCCGGAGGGCTGACTATATCAGATGCACATAGTACAAGCCCTATACATGGTAAAGCACAGGTAGTGTCATGTTTGGCATCCCTTTTACTGTATATGCGAGCCAGAGAGAGGTGTCATTCCCTGGGTTCCTACTGTGTCAGTGTATGTGCTATGCATTGCCTCTTTGGCAAAGCCTGGGCATACTGGACATGCCTCCTTCTACCTACATGGGCAGGCTCAGATTGTTCCTCTTCCGAGTCACTCTGTGCCTGTTCTGGCCTTGGCAATGGTAGGGGGCTGTGTGGCCTACCCCATGCTGTTCCTGCTGCAGCTGTTTCCGCAGGATCATATTATGTAGCATGGCACATACAATGAAAATTTGTGTACATGTAGCTGGAGAGTACTGCAAGGCTCTACTGGTTATGTCCAGGCACTGTAACCGTGACTTGAGCATCCCACACACATAGTCTATTATGATTTTGGTTTGTGCGTGTGCCTCATTATGGAGTTCTTGTTCGGGTGTGTGTGCATTTCTGATGGGTGTCATCAGCCATGGCTCCAGTGTGTAACCAGCATCCCCCACTAGGTGGCCATATGGGATGTCCCCACTTGCAAATCTCTGGTACAGCTGTGTCATATGTCAAATGTGGGAGTCGTGATAGCATCCAGGGCTGCCAGCACACACATTCATTTTAATGCCCTGGGCATTGCACACGACCTGGCAGTTGATGGAGGGGAAGGCCTTGCAATTTATGTAGACCCTACTCCGCTCACTTGGTGGTGCTTTGATGTGTATATGCATGCAGTCTATAGCACCCGCTACCTCAGGGTATTCTGCTATTTGGTGGAAGAGATGTATATTGCTGGTAAACTCCTCACGGGTGTTGAGGAAATATATGTGCTCACTTGCTTGTGCTGACATGGCATCCAGGAACTGGCGGAGTACCCTAGATGCTGATGCCTGTGAGATCCCCATGATATCCCCAGTTGGCCTTTGGAGGTACCTGTGACTAGTATTCTTAAGCCTATACATACCTTGGTATCCACTGGGATGGGTTCCTCTCTGTTAGTTCTGTGTGGGAGGTGTGGCTGGCACAGCTGAACAATTTGAAATAGATAAAACAAAATCCACGTCAGCAGAACCAGCAGCAAAAAGTCCAATGCTAAGTGTTTTATTAACATCCACTTTTCGTTCAAAAAAACTGAACTTCTTCAGACAGACATCAAAAGGTAGCAAATGTAAAAAAAACTTCTTAAATACACAATTAACAACACATGATACATTTGAATGGACCAACCAACTGGTTGAAACAATTTGCTGTAGGATGTTCCTGTCCACCCTGAAGCACTCCACTGTCTCCAGCTTATGTAGCCCCTGGTAGGTTACCCTGGGTCTGTACACTTTTCTCCTTCTCCCCACTGTGGGTTGGTCATCAGCATTCCTATCCTCACCACCCTCAGCCTCTTCCACATACTGATGTATGAGAGCGTCAGCAGCCCCTATCATTTTGTTAGTTTTTTCAGGTAAAATTTCCCCATCTGTGTACACTGGTGGTGTAGAGACTGTGGGAAAAACCAGAGTGAAAGGTGTTTGCATCATTTATAGTAGTGTGCTCGGCTGGACTGCTGCCTGTGTAATTGGCTGATTCTGATACAGTTCAACTGCCAGCTATGCTAGTTCTCCTTGATTGCCTTCATACTGCTGTTTTCCCTTCCCATTGCCTTCTTGTTTAAGCCTTGAGGTGCGCTGCACATACCCAGTGCTCAGATGTGGACAGAGCTGCTATTTCCTGCTTTTTTTTTGTTTAAAACCTGGTGCGCGGTGCACACACCCATTTAGGCAATGTAAACACTGCTAGGCAGCCTCAGACACACCCTCTTCCTTAGCTGTGCTTAGCTAAGGGCAAACACTGGCCACAGAGCTCCAATAAGCTTACAGCATTCATGACACTCCCCCTTATGAGGCCATCTGCCTCTTATGCTTTTACCATGGTGTTGCAGCACCTACACGGTTGGGTGCAAGCTAACACTGAGAGGAAATCTGTGATTCAGTATCAATCCCCTCATTTGCATAAAACTGACTGCTAATGCATGGTTACAAAACTGGCACTCAGCCTTCCCCCTTAGCAACCACTATTCCATGGTATTGCTGTCTTATGCATGCCATTGACTATTATGGCAGAATGCTGATTTTGGTTTAAAAGCTTATTTCCAACTTTTTTTCTTATTTTCGGGCCGATCCCGCTTGCTGCCCTATGCTTAAATGGCCAAAATCAGCCAAAAAAAACATTTATTTTTTATAATTTTGCAACTATTTCCCATGCCAATGGCCATATATTTGGTCATTGGCATGCCTACTACATTGAATACATGCTTTCTTTGGAGCTGTCATACCTCCGTTTTGTAATTTGCAGAAATTTATTCAGTTAGTAGCCAAATACATTTCTGCAGGTTGCACAATTCCTGCATAGCTGCCTGCCTGGTTCCTGGATCGCTAATTCACCTCATTTGCATGGTTTTCACCTGCAAATGGAGTAATTAGCATACTGGAGCTATGTCAGTGCAGGAATAGTGTAGGAACGCTTGTGCATGTCCCAGGAGCTCGTTCCTGGATCGCTCGTCGGCCGTATTTCGTAAAGCAGCTCTAGCACTATTCCTGCATGCTGTGCAGAACTTGCTGAATCCCGGGAGATTTTACAAGGAACACATATAAAGTGTGGCTCATAGTACTGTCATGCAGATCCCATTTAAAAAATGATATTTCACTGATATTTAAAGTCAAAAAGTCAGTTATCATTTTTATATTACCTTGACTTTCCAAGTTTCTGTTTTGTAACTGGTCCTCAAAACTCAAGGTTGGAATTTTAAGTGAATCTGAGATATTAAAAAAAATATATCATTATATTTACATCACATGGAGAAAAAGGTGATTTTACCTTATTGCAGCTCTTCATACCTGTTGAGAGTGCCAGAAATGTTGTTGGAGTAACGTACAGTCTTACTCTGCTGCTATATAATGTGTCGAGGAGCACTTCTTAAATTAAAGTGAAAGAAGGATTGTAGAGGCATGAGTACTGGAACTTTTTTTTGGTATTTCCCCCAGATTCTCTATAGCTTGCATGGTGTGCAAGATCAGTGCAGTAGCTCCAGCAGGCAATATGTCTGCCATGCGATCCAGGAACAGCTTGCAGGGGTGTGCATGAGCACTCCTGCACTAATCCTGCATGGACTAAGCCCCTGTATGCAAATCACCGCATTTGCAGGAGGCATCTATGCAAATGAGGTGATTTAGCAATCCAGGAAGCTTGCAACCGGCCGTGCAGGACTACTGCAATCTGCAGAAATGCACTCGGTTAGTAACCGAGTACATATCTACAAAACCCAAAACGGAGCTGTGACAGCTCCAAATAAAAGCTGCATATCATGTAGTAAGCATGCCAATGGCTGAGTATAAGGCCATTGGCATTGCAAACAGTGAAAAAAATAAAATAATCAACTTTTTTTTCTAGCCGATCTCGGCTGTTTAAGCGTAGGGAACGGGGAAAATAACAAAATAAACCTAAATTAAGCATTCTAACTAAAATCAGTATTCTTCCATGCAAGTTAATGGCATGCAGAAGACAACATGGCCAGTGAGTAGTGGTTGCTAAGGGAGGAGGCTCAGTGGAGACATGTAACTATGCATTAGCAGGCAATCCTATGCAAATGAGGGGAAGGATAGTGAATCCAAGTTTTCCCCAGCATATGAGTCAGGTCCCAACAGTGTAAGAGTAGGAATAGCTTGGTGCAAGCCTAGGAGTTAGGTGACATCATGTGGGGGATGCCAAGCATACTGTAAGCGGATTGGAGCCCTGTGGCTTGGGTTTTCTCCTAGCTTAGCACGGTGTGTCTAAACCTGCCTATCACTCTTTACAATGCCTAAGCGGGTGTGTGTGCCGCTCACTGGCTTTTAAAAGCAGAAAAAAAGTTAAACCAGGAAATAACAGCTGTGTGCACATTTGTGCACTCTGTTTGTGCGGCGCACCCCCGGGCTTAAACAGGAAGGCAATGGGAAGGGAAACAGCAATAGGAAGGTAACCAAGGAGAACTAGCATTGCTGGCAGGTGAACTGTATCAGAATCAACCAATTACACAGGCAGCAGACCAGCCCAGCCCAGAACACTACTATAAACTATGCAAACACCTTCCCCTCTGGTTTTTCCCACACTCTACACCACCGGTGTAAACAAGCAGGGAACTTTTAACACTCACAACAGCAAAATGATAGGGGCTGCAATAGATATAGGTTCATAGGTTCATAGATAAGTACTAGGCTATTGGCCCTAGGGCATATATAAGCCTAGCCAAAAGGTACCCTGGCTTTTGCCACTGAGCAGAGCCACAGAAGTGATCCCCAAGGTGAATTTCCTATCTCCCATCCAATTAATCATACAACAACTTGTGGAAGAAGCTGAGGGTGGTGAGGATGTGAATGCTGTCGACCAACCCACAATGAGGAGATGGAGAAGAGTGTACCGACCCAGGGTAACATACCAGGGGCTACATGAGCTGGAGATAGTGGAGCACTATAGGGTGGACAGGGACCTCCTACGGCAAATTGTTGAGCTGTGCCGGCCATGCCTCACACACAGAACTAACAGAGGGGAACCCATCCCAGTGGATACCAAGGTATGTGAAGGCCTAAGAATACTAGGTACAGGTACCTTCCAAAGGCCAACTGGGGATATGATGGGAATCTCACAGGCATCAGCATCCAGGGTACTCCATCATTTCCTGGATACCATGTCAGCACATGTCGGTGAGCACGTATATTTCCCCAACTTCCATGAGGCGTTGGCCAGCAATATGCAACTGTTCCACCAAATAGCAGAATACCCTGAGGTAGTGGGTGCTATAGACTGCACGCATATATGCATCAAAGCACCACCCGGTGCACGGGGTATGGTCTACTTCAACCACAAGTGCTTCCCCTCCATCAACTGCCAGGTCATGTGCGATACCCAGGGAATAATAATGAATGTGTGTGCTGGCTGCCCTGGAAGCTATCACGATTCCCACATCTGGCATCTGATGCAGCTGTACCAGAGATTTTCCAGCGGGGACATCCCTGATGGTCACCTAGTGGGGGATGTTGGATACGCACTGGAGCCATGGCTGATGACACCCATCAGAAATGCACACACACCCGAACAAGAACTCCATAATGAAACACACACACAGACCAGAATTATAGTAGAGCATGTGTTTGGGATGCTCAAGCCATGGTTCCGGTACCTGGAAAATTCCTGTGTATTCTTGCAGTACTCAACAGCTACATGTACCCAAATTGTCCTCATATGTGCCATGCTACACAATATGATCCTGTGGAAACAGCTGCAGCAGGAACAGCATGGGGAAGGGCCACATAGCCCTCCACCATTGCCAAGGCCTGCATAGGCACAGAGTGACTCAGAGGAGGAACAACCTTAGCCTGCCCCAATAGGCAGAAGGAGGTGTGCTCAGTATGCCCTGGCTTTGCAAAGAGGCAATGCATAGCGCATTCACTGACACAGGAGGGCCCCAGGGAATGACAACTCTCTCTGACTCTCACATACAGTAAAAGGGATGCCAAACATTACACTACCTGTGCTCAACCATGTGTAGGGAGTGTACTATGTGCATTTGACATAGGCATCCCTGCAGCACCACCCTCAATACTGGGACACCCACAAAGTAAGTGACTCACACATGCCAGTCAGGGAGGTTCACATACCCAACAACAGTCACATCCAGCAGGACAGGTGTAGACAAACACAAACAAAGGCTGTGCTATGGCCACTGAATGATGCCTATGGGTAACCCTCAGGCATACACAGACAGATGACAGCAGGTCAGGCAGTGGAATGTCAGTTCTGAAGGGTAGGAAGTCTGATACTAATATATAGGTAAATAAAAGCTAAGATCTGTAGTACACTTGTATGCCTCTAGGCAGCATGATAGGTAAGATTACAGAATGAAATGGAGTACCTGACATACCTGTACATTCATAGCAAATGTGTACAAGTGTCAGGTGTGCCCCCCCATACTACATAGAAATGTAGTAACAGTCAGGTGTGCCCTCCCAATCCTGTGTAGAAATGTAGAAATAGTCACGTGTGCCCCCCCATCCCATGTAGAACTGTAGTAACAGTCAAATGCACGTGATCGACAAATACCCTGTAGAAACAGTATGCTACCTGTAGCTGTACGACACATAGATCCGCACCGCATTACAGACTACCTGGACTTGATCCACACATTCAATACAGACGGGCATACTGGGCATGCTCACACACTTAAACACATGAAGGCCTTATCTGCATACACCAGTGGACCAGACATAACTGGCAGTCGCAGATGTTAGTGCAGGCACTCCTCAGTATGCACCACACATGCTTTGCACACACAGTGGACAGGAATACAGACATATATCTAAGGTCAACACACTATAATAAGCCAAAGGTAGACGTATATAGATGTGTGGAAGAGGGTGACTGTGACAAGGAGCCATCCAGGCTTGTCCCACCCAGCACACAGCCAAAGGGCCACAACCACATAAGGTTTAGATGTCACTCACTGTAGATACTAGCCAATGGTATCTGTTAACAGTACAGACTATGTGGTGCATGTGCTAGCTGTGCAACATGACTGTACAAGGAAGGTGTCATCTAGCATCTGTATACATGTACCTGTGAAATATGGCCCTGTGTGTACCCGCATGTGGTGTGTCAACCTCTAGATGAATGGTTTATGGCACATGCACACACACTGCCCTCCCAATAGCCCTACTATGACAAGAAATACACCTTTGAGAGATTTGTAGCACAGTAATCTCCATAGCGTGACCCATAACTGCCTACTGCTGTAGTGTAATAAACTAGGTAGGTAGCAGCTCTAATCCCATACTTGGCAAGTTTGTGTGTGTGTGTGTGTGTGTGTGTGTGTGTGTGTGTGTGTGTCTGTCTGACTATGTCTGTGTAGAGAACAATGCTGTTTAGGATAGTCACACTCCAAACAACTGAAATGCATTAATTTGGTAAGGCTGCTGATGTCATCCACCTAGAAATACACCTCTGGGAAGGCTGTAGCCTGTTAATCTATGTAGCTCGTCTTGCAACTGTGTATTGCTGTAGTGTGGTAAATAAGTTAGGTAGGTATTCTAATCCCAAACTTGGCAAGTTTGTGTGTGGGTCTGTCTGTATAGAGAGCAATGCTTTTCAGGGAAGTCACACTCTCTACAATTCAAATGCTCAACTTTGGCAAGGCTGCTGATGTCATCCACTGAGAAATACACACCTGTGAAGATTATTGCTCTGTAATCTCTGTAGCGCATCCTATAACTGCATCCTGCTGTATTGTAATAAATTAGTTAAGTAGTTGTTCTAATCCCATACTTGGCATGTGTGTGTGTTTGTGTAGAGAGCAATGTGTTTTAGGGTAGTCACACTTCCTACAATTCAAATGCTCAAATTTGGCAAGGCTGCTTATGTCATCCACTTAGAAATACACCTCTGGGAAGGTTGCAGCTCAGAAATCTCCGTAGTGCATGCCATAACTCTGTACTGCTGTTGTGTAATATAGAACCCTGGTAGCGTTCTGTTCCCACCCATGGCAATTTTGGATGTTTTATGTGTGTTTCAATGTCTGTGTAGGGAGCAATGCAATTTAGGCTAGTCACATTGAGTACATTTCAAATGCCCTACTTTGGCAATCCTGCTCATGTCATTCATTGTGAAATACACCTTTGGGGAAAGAGTTCTCCTGTAATCCTTGTGGTGTGTCCTATAACAGCTCTATGCTGTAGTGTGCTATAGACCTCTGTTAGGGGTTCTATACCCACACATGTCAGTTGTAGATGTTTTGTGTGTGTTTCAATGTCTGTGTAGGGAGCAATGCATTTTAGCCTAGCCGCACTCACTAAAATTTGAATGTCCTACTTTGGAACTCCTGCTGATGTCATCCAATGTGATATACACCTTTGTGGAAGGAGTACTGCAGTAATCTCCATGGCGTGTACTATAACTGTGTAGTGCTGTAGTATAACAAGCTAGTTAGGGAGGAGTTCTACTCCCAGGCATACCAAGTGTATGTGTGTAACTCATATTCTGTGTGGAGGTGGGTGTGTGACACCTGGGCCCAATGTAAAGTGGGTTTTGCAAATTTCTTATATGGTGGCCCTAGTATATATCGCAATGCCCACCGTACAAGGATAACAGATGTGAAATAGCCAAGAGGCTGGGGTGCAAATCCATACCCATACATGTGACATCAATGCCAGGCAATCACAGTTAGCAACCCCAGTATTACCCAGAGCACACTCTCAACCCATGTCTCATACACACACACATGCCTAGGCAACAGCCAATATGTGGGTAGTACACTGCATATTGGCCACTGATAGTAACTATGGAGTGATTGCAGTGGGCTACAGAGGGCATGGCACCCTGTCCATCTGTTCAATAGGCACGTATATGCAGACAGTGCACCTTCCCCATGTTCCCCATTGGACACCTGCAACACCTGTGGTGCCATCACATGTGACCCACAAAGGACATACCATGCCTGAAAACATGCCCTGTATGGACAGATTCCACTGACACCAGGGAATGCTGTTAACATGCTATCAATGTAGGTGTAGGGTAAACCTGCTGTCCATTACCAGTTCCCACCACAGGTAGCCAAGACTGGCACATCTGATGATAATCTGTGTACACAACATGGGCCAGATACTCCAGGTACAGTTCCACATGTCACTATACATGCATGTGGGAGGTGTGCACATCCCAGACACCGTCCATGTAATGGACTAAGGAACACATACATGGCAAGTGATGCACAGCACTGGCCACACACAATAGTTAGTCACCCAGGTGACTGGATGGGGGATACAATACCCACCTGTGTAGGCAAATGCAAAAACTACAACCCTGAGCCACAATGCAGACCATTGTCATGTGGCCTGATGCCAAGGTATACCCATCACCTAGTCTTGTATAGCCATCTGGCACAGTCGACCACTACACACCCGTGCAGAAATGCACCCATGCATGTCAGTACTGGCACCCTGTGTGTTTGTGTGTGTTGTATGATGTGTATGATCACATCCACACTCACTACAACCCACATTGGCATACTGAAGCATGCTGTCTGATGTCAGACACCTCCCCATACCCTTTGCCCATATAACCTCCGTATGACCTATGTGGTGAATGTGATACTTGCACAATAATGTGTTGTGGCAATCTCACTAGTGATGAGTTGTAATCCAGGCCTTGTCAAGTGTGTCAATGTGTGTGCGTCCCTGTGAGAGTGTGGCTGTGTTGACGCTGGGACCTGTTCATGCGGACAGGCACATGTACTTCACCTACCGTATAGCTACCATATCCCTGTTGCAGATGCCACTCACCATCACATATATGTTCTGAGGGCTCCACAACAGGTAACCTATGTGGTGCATCCAATAACTGCATAGAACTGTGATATCACTACATACTCATCATGGGTTTGATACTCTGTGCTAGTAGGTGTGTGACACAAACATGCTTAAGTTTTACTCTCCCACCACTCACTGACTTGTCTTTGCCTCTATCTACCTCTCTCACTCCCTCACTGGTGGATGTGGAGACCTACACCTGCTTTGCTTAGGCAGCAGCATGTGCATTTTAGATAATGCTCATGATCAGCTGATGGCCTCTGCAAGAATTGCAGCCCTCCCCTAGCTGATTGCATGTGGAACAGCTGTGGTAACATTCCCATAGCCAATTGTATGGAAACACACTCCAATATCTACAAACATCATGTTGGTGTTGGACATTTTCATTCACTGTGAGCAGGAACTCGATCTGTTGTTTGGCAAACAGCATCTCAGATGGACTGGGGATTTATCTTTGAAAACATACACTGTGGAAACAGGCCAACACACAGGAGGGGGATGTGCCTGACCTGACTACAGATTGTAAGTGCTGCTATATTGCATTTGGTGTAATGTTGGTTTAACAGGGTGTGTGCGGATATGGCTGTCCTACATGTATTAATACCTGCCATGTCAGTTCTATGTTTCTGAGGACTCCCCATCTGTAGGGTTATCTGCAGACTGGGCAGTGTGTGGTGCCTTTGGTTTCATGTGTTACCCACAGAGCATGTATCTGTGAACTGCAGAAGGTAGTGTGAGGATTGCAGTCTGTAGAAGGTGAAAGCTGTAACCGTTACTGACTTCATATCCCTCATAGGACATATGTTGCGACAAACCCTGTTACAACAGTAAATGCATTATGTTATCACAGCAACATATCAATATTAGCCCTGTGTATGTGCTTCCAAACACAACTCTGTCAACCTTTGTACATATGTCATGCATTAAGAGGTGCATATGTGCTGTACACCATGATTAGTGTCATCATATCTGATAACAAGCTAGTGAGATATCAGACTGCTACACATGTTATGTACAGTAGGGGTTATATTTGATGATATAACCTGGACATTCTGTGGTTGTTTGTACAGTACTGAGGTCTGTATAATTATGGTGAATGTCGACAGTGTGTGTATTGTTAATATGTACCTTGGCCTGTGTACAGACTGTGGTAGATGTCATTGTTCTAGGTCCTGTCCTATCTGATGTTACATGCTGCTCTACTGTATGTTACTGTATAAGCTTACATGTTTGTAGGGCCATACACACACATGTCCCATACCACAGACAGGCATCAGGCCACACCATGTAGTGGCCCAGTATATGCAGGGTTAGTGTGTGAGTTGCACATATGAGGATGGTGTTGGACAGATAGTCCAGATACTGTAATATTATGCTAGCTTACCATATGTGGCTGTGGCTGTGTTCATATTGGTTGTGGTTATGCACTTTCACAAAGGTGTATCTTACCCTGTGCTGTGGCATGCCTGTAGAGCCTGCTATATATGCAGGTACATGTGCATTTCCCCACAGGTGATGTAGGCCAGTGTTGAGCCAGACTGTCTGTAGCCTGCACAGTGCTTTGTTACACGCCTAGCAGCTTAGTGTACTTACCCAGTAAGACGTCATGTCCAGATACTTGCCAGATGTACTGCTGCCGGGCCTCCCTTAACAGTCATGTATGTCAGACGGAGCGGTGGGATGCTGTACAGATGTATGTCAATATCTAGTGAGTAGTATATGGCCATGGCACCTCTGTACTACCAGTTATTATGTGTCAGGACAGACAGGGGTGTGTGAATGCATAACCTATGGGGGCGAATGTATACCAGTCGTTATGTGTTATATCCATCTACATGGCTGTTAACATCCATATTGTCATGCTTGGTCCACATGTTCTGCACTAAGGGGTTCTGTGTATACCTCTGGACTGTACAGAGTGTGTCAGAATGTCCACATCTTTTGGCCAATATCTCTGCTGTAGTCCACAGGAGCATTATGTGCTTGCAGTGGTACTGTACTATGACGTCCTTAGGATGTCTGTCAGTAGCTAATGACCCACATGTGAAAATCAGATGTGACCTCCCACATACACCATTTCTGTGAAGACAATCCCTATTACAGTAGCAATAGTCTACTAATAACCTGCTATACATACCTGACATCCCCTTGCACTACGAAGTTGGGACTATAGGGGCTGAGGTAGTTCTACACCCCTTGTTCAGGACATATGGTGAATATATATGTACATATGATTATTCAGATATCTATATAGATAGTTACACGTGTACATATCGACATATATAGATGCATGTGTGTATGTACATAGATATGCATATACACACCCAGATATATACATATACAGAGCATTATATGTCTACACATATGCAGATAGCAATACATATGCACATATATGTATACCACACTGCCATTCCTGCCAGCAGTCCAATGCTGGTGTATCTCCCACACATACGATGGGGCTGGGGCCATATATGTGTGGCCTTCACCTACACAATGCACGTGTGCCCATATGCACTCCAGAGGCCAGGCTATGTAACAGTGGTATATGGCCCTGTATTACTGAGTCTAGGGGGGGTGCACCATACATAACCTAGGCTGTTACAAAATGTGGGGGTATCAGGGGAGAGCTGCCATAAGGTATCTGGATGCACAGTACCATACATTTCTTACTGTAGGCCTACTGCCTCCTGCCATTATGACTGTTCTGTTTGCCACTGTGCCTGTGATGGTATCAGTTATGCCTTATGTAACAGTTACATCTCATTTGGTCAACTGAAGTCTTTACCACCTAGTGATTGTGTACAGAGTGTAGATAGAGGCTGCTGGACTATACACCTGCATCACTTCCTGTTGATTGTGTGGTATCCTGTGGCCCAGTCTGTCTTTACTGTTGTACAATTTGGTGGGCTTGGCCTGGACAGCAACAGCTGTGAACCTTTCCAGACTACTGTATTAGTATAACTGTTTCACAAGTGCATTACTTTGTTTATATGGATGTCAGTGTCTGAACAGCTATATGACATGGCATATAAAACTATAATAGTACACAAATAAAGGCTTTCCTTTTCTGCAAACCTGTGTATGGTGTTTTATCCTATGACCTCTCTGTGGGTATATGTTGCAGGCACCGAATGTCATGTGTATGGGTGGCTCATCCAGTGTCCAGTTGTTAGGGTGTTAACTGTAGGCATAGTGGCTGTTCCATATTTTGTGCACCTACTACATAAGTATCTTACTGTACATATCTCTGCGTGTGTGTATATATATATATATATATATATATATATATATATATATATATATATATATATCTGTATCTGCATATATGTGTCTTTGTATATGTATCCTGGGGATGTTGATAGCTTCCACATTTTACATTTCCTATGGGAGCCAGACTGTACTCCATGGTATGTTACCAATACCAGCCTGACATCATACAGGTGGGATGTAGTACTATTAACTGTGTCAGGACCTGGTTATGGTATCTGCAACACTTGGTAGTGTATTGCAGGGTGAACATGTTTGGCTGTGGGAGGTATACCTATTAGTACAAGACGTATATCATTTGGGACCTCTCAGCTCCATTAACGGTGCATGTGGACACATATGATTTAGTTAATCTCCCATTGATATCTACAATGTATGTCCATATATACCTATATGGATATATATATCTGCTTACATATATATAACTCTGTCCGTATATACCTACATAGATATATATCTGATTACATATATGCAACTTGCTGTGTATATATGTAGACATATAGGTGTAAACATATATATGTGTTGATGTAGGGATTTGCATGAATATATGTTCATATATATTGATATATATATATATATATATATATATATATATATATATATATATATATATATATATATATATATATATATATATATATGGGTCTACCTGAGATGGTCGACAAGCCATTTGATCGACTTTCATTTGGTCAACAATTCATTTGGTTGACAGGCAGATTTGCCCCCTCCCCATTGTTGTGCAACCCTGGAGTTGATATATATAGTTAAGGGGTGTGTGGGGGGCACAGACCCCCACATTGGGGGGTGTGGGGGCGAAGCCCCCCACATGAAACTGCTTGTCGACCAAATGAACTGTCGACCAAATGAAAGTCGATCATATGGCCTGTCGACCATGTGATAGGGATCCAAATATATATATATATATATATATATATATATATATATATATATATATATATATATACATATATAGATATTTTGTAGCTTTTTAGATATATTTACACACACAAATCCATCAACATGTTGGACTATATTCTCTGTGCTGTTTAATGACTGGGCTGGATGATATGTTTTTGAAATCATCAGGGTTATGTATATTTGGCATGGCTTAGTTGTAAATCACTTTGTCTATGGTGTGCAGGGTCCTTGGTTCAAGACTTGCAGGGGCTGTTTATTTTGTTGCTGAGCAGAACACGGTCATTGGATACAGAGTGATTAAGGCACTTTAAACCAGTTGTAAGTGGGTTTGCGCGGAGGTAAGCACTGCTAACTTCCGGTTACAGTTTCTTATACTCAGCTTCTAAATTGCTTAACCATTGTAGGCATTGCTTAACCCCACACCAACAGGCTTAGACCTGCTTACTGCTGCTTAAAACTGCTTACTCCCACTTATCCCCCACTAATTTCTTTAAAAGAAAAGAAAAAAGGGTTGATAGGAAAGTGATGAAAAAGGGGCACAAAGAGGGAACGACAGTAGGAAAAATAGCTAGGGTCGTGCAGGAAGGGTGTAGGTAAGGTCCATAGCTGCCCATTTCATCTACAGCAACAGCTGTGTATATACACCAAATTTGGAGATAGATTTGGACACTCAAACACCTGGGAGTGGGGTGAGGACAACAATAATAAGTCGTGATGCCAATTAGACCAGATTACATGTGTCCAGTGGTCATGTGTGTGAAATGGACAGCTATGTATGGGACAATATTTTTTTGTGGGAACAGATTGCCTTATTTTCTTTTTTTCAGGTGCGAGTGGGATGTTGGGGAGGGGTAGTAGGTATATTTGGGGAGGTAGTTTGAGTAGGTTAACAGACAAGACACACAAGACAAATACAGGGGCAGTATATGACACATGTGGGGAGTAAACACCTTGATGGGGAGGGGTGTTGGGATATCGGAAGCCCACAAGCCCCTAGAGGTAACAGTGGGACTGAGGTCCCCACCCATGGGCAGTAACTACTAGACCTTCACAGCCCCTGAACCGCAGAGCCAGGCTGACTCTCTATTCGTGACATGTGGCCCTCAAGCTGGCATACAAGATCAACGAACTGCTCGTTGATCACTCTATGCACCACAACCCCAACCTAGTGATGGGTGACAGGTGCCTGTCCATGCCCACTCCCAGGGGGGGGCAAGCCCCATCCCCTGAGGTGGTTCCACCCGAAGGTGGTGCAGGACCAACGGACAGGGAGGTCTGGGGTTGGGCCCCAGACATGCTGGTGCCCGGTGCCACAGCCAGCTGTGGTGGGACAGGTGGGTCCGCTGGGACCGGCCTTCCCAAGCGTGCTATAGTGTTTAGATTTCATCATCATATATGGGTTAGTAATAGTCAACACATTCCAGGGTTAGGTATAACAGCATGGATAGATATTCCCATTAACCCAGACACCAGATACAGGACAGTTGCATAGCAAGCAAAACACATGCATATATGGGACCACAGTGGTAATAGGAACAGCATGCAGGTACGTTGATGGCACCATGCCAGCAATGTTGGAATAATGTAATATGGCACATGCACGGGAACCATTAAAATATTTATCAAACAATTGGACATTATCAGAGTCATTACATAACAGTTGGCGTGGGTATGTTGATTATTGTTGGAGATAAGGTGGGGAGGAGAGAAAGATGTCAATTAACAAGTAGTATATTCCTGTAGTCCACATTACTTTCCTAGTCAGTGCTGTTATCTGTACCTTACAAGTCTTACTACACTACCCTATAGCCTTATTTTGGACAGTGCTATGGCTGTCATCATCACTACACATGAACCGGTTTTACCTGCAGTATACACCTCTTACCTGGTATACCTGTGGAGGGAATGTTTGTTAATACTGACTAACTGTATGTACACATAGGCTCGGATTCCGGGTTGATGTTTTGCACTATGCTATCCAACTCTTTCTGCACAGACTCTGGCCATGCGTTGACCACATGCTGGTGTGCCTGGACATATATAGAATATTGCCCTCTTCCACCTTTAATGACCTGATGCACACACATATACATGCTTTCCTACACAGTTATATTATGTAGCACAGTGTGGGTGACAGCGACCAGTTATACTTTATTATTCAGAGAAACTGCAACACTCACAATCCCCTACAATACCAGGGTGGACAGTACCAGTACAGGTTATACTGGTCTGTATTTCTCAGCACAGTGTTCATATCCAACATACCTGTGGGAGCAATGTTTGTTAGCACTACCTTACTGTTGTTACACAAAGTTCCAGATTACACATTAGTATTATGCACATACATCTCACTCTGTCACTGTACACACTCTGGTCACAGCTTGACAACATGGGAATGTAGATAGGACATACTTGAAATATTACTCTCCTAACAGTTTTGGGGATTGCTACAGTGACAGGTGTGTTCTCATGATGGTTGACAATCACTTGTATTCCCTGTTTGCTGGCTACACATCTGGGATCATCCCACAGACTTACCAGGGGAACAAGGGGACAGGCCGCAGATATGGGCACATATACTGGACATTCTGGCCTCATGTGTACAATTGTGGGGTATGAATCTGTATGCAGTCTAATTCCACTCCCAGGATTCAGATCATGGCTGTGTCTGCTACAACTTAAACACTGTCCATCACAGTTGTGTCTGCTACATTGGTATTGCTGCATATCTCCAATCTGCTTTCTGTCTTATTAATCTCCTGTGCTTATGCATTCTGACCTTGTATAACACAGATTTCCTGGACATATATATGTTGTAGGACAGTGTGGACAACAGTGATGTGTAATGCCTCATTATTCAAAGCAACTGCATATCATTCTTGTATTTCTGGCCACAGTGTTGGTATCTGACAAACCTGTGGGAAGAATGTTTATTAGCACTACCTGAATGTTCCCACACACAGTACCAGGTTCCACACTACTATTATGCACATGCATCACACTCTGTTACTGTACACACTCTGACCACAGCTTAACAAGTTGGGGTGTAAATGGGACATATGTGGCTTCTTAGTCACATAAGGTATTGGGGGGTTGCTAGTGTGCCAGGTTTGTTGCCATAGATGTGTGTCAATCAGTTGTATTTCCTGTTGGCTGCCTATATGTCTGGGATCATCCCACTGATTTCCCAGGGGGACAGGTTGATAGGCAATAGATATGGGCCACTTTAATAGACATTCTGGACATATCTGTACAGTTGTGGGGTATGATTCTGTATGCAGACTACTACCACTGGCAGGATTCAAACTGTGGCTGTGTGTGCTAAAAAAACAACAGTTCACATCTCAGTTGCATGTGCTATTCATTTTTTGTTGTCTGCATTTTCCCTGTTTAATGTCTATGTGTCTTTCAGTTGTACTAAATGGCCTCTGGGGATTACACCTGTCATATACAGGCATTCCTACACTTTCAATTTTTGGTGCATGGTGTGGGTAACAGTGCTTAATACAACAGTACTATTATATGATTGCAAATCTACATTACCATATGATACCAGAATATACACATGCAGTCTAGCAGTTAGACCTGTTTTGTCAGGATATTACACTTTTATTGACATACAAACAATATGAGACTCTTCCTGCCATATTCTCTAGTGTATGCAGTACTTGCCTTGAACAATACAGGTTTTATACTAGCAATTAATTTACTACTACTTTTATTTTTATTTCCTATGACAATAAAAGCATGAGTATTACTGACCTGCCTTGCATCGCATCTGCGCCACGTGGCCCACATCAGCCACGTGGTGCAGATGCGATGCATGAGTATTACTGACCTGCCTTGCATCGCATCTGTGACACGTGGCTGATGTGGGCCTCCTGGTTCACGGCCCACTCTGTTGTAGCTGTGGGGGACATAAGAGGAATATTGAGCCATACCTATCCATGATATACCTGAGCTGGAAATTATTACACACATACTGGGGTGATACTTACACACAACATCCCCTGATGCTCTAGCCTCTTGGAGCCACTCCTCCAAGAGGTCCCCCTTCCACCACTTCGGGTTGGCATAGTGGTGCTTGACCTGCTCACCAGTTTGGGGTATGCCAGTGGCACTGGTGAGGTCGCAGGCGAAACAGTCCCAGGCCTCCGCCTTATACTGGGAGCCCTGGTACTGGTCCTGCAGCAGTCTCTGTGCATGGTCTTTAACTAGGAGTCCTGCCATGACCTTGGACTCCTTGATCCACCAGTGCTGCGCCCGGAAGCACACTCCTTCTACCCTTACTGCCATAGTACCTGCAAGGGGAAGCTACAACCAGTTATGAGACGTATTCCCGCCTCTTGGGTTTAAGTAGGGCCGATTTCCCACACTTTTCTGTGATTGGCCAGTTTTGAAAAGGCTAAGCTATGGGCAGACTTGCTTACCTAAGGCTGGCATTGGTAAGCACTGCTAACCTGCCGTTACATCTGCTTACAGAGAGTTAGCTTTAGAATTACTTAGCCAGTGTAGGCATTGCTTACCACCACGCAAACAGGCTTAAGGCCGTTTACTAGTGCTTAAATATGCTTACTACTGCTTATTTGTGCTTACACCTGCTTACAAGTGCCTTATTCATTATGACACTGACACCTCACATGTGCATTTACTGCGTACTCCAGTTCATAAATGAATGTTATTTAGTGGGTTATGCAACAAAAATATTGGTCATAACATGCTTTGCCATGTAAAATGGAATGTGTTACAGTAGGACTTAAACTAGGAATGCTTGCTTTTAAGTTGAATGCTCTGCCCACTACACTATTGCTGTCTTGCTTCATTTTTATATATCTTCCTTGTTATCCTCTTCAGCCTTTTAAGCTGCTTTAACCGTAGCTAAGTGATGGGCATATCCGCGCGCCTATGGTTAACTGTAATTGGATTTTTAAAGAAAAAAAAGGGTTTCTTCATTTTATTTCTACATTCTGTTGCTGTTATACACAAGGGGGACTGTTGGTGGGATATGCGGTCCCCTGTGAGCAGTCTCACTCATTGCATACCCCTTTCTGCTGTTCTGCATTGTGGGGGCATGTTTATTCTGAGAGCTTTGCTCTCAGACACGCCCCCTGCACTCTTACACACTCCTTGTAAGCCTAGGAGCTTGGGCAGCGTGCATCATTAATATGCATGGCGTGCTGCTATCCCATTCCTAAATGGTCGCTTCTGTGCATGACTAAGCTAGTCCTGCACGGAAGATTAGTAAATCCGGTGGGTAGTATATATGTTTTACAGGTACTATGCCTGCATATAGGAAGGTAAGTATTTAATTTATTTAACAGCAAGACAAAATCTGCAAAGTCCCTCAAAGTTTCAGTAAGCCAAGTGTCACACTGTTAGCCCAAAAAAACAAGCACTGTAAGAACCTTTCCACCAGGTGTTCTCAATGGAATAAACAGGATTTTTTTACTTGATTTACCAAGTATAAGAGACTTATTTGAGCAGACAGCTTCATTTATTTATTTATTTATATTTTTTTATTTTTTAAGTTTAAGTTTTATAACCGTTAATATCAATACTAGGTTCATATTGTTTCAAATCTGGGGAGTATTTTATATAGTTATTCTACTGAGAACACCTGGTGGAAAGTTTCTTAGTGTTTCGTTGATTTAATATATTTAAGTGTAGGTATATATGGGTATGTATGTTTGTGTATTTGTGTGTGTGTGAACAAAGCTCTCAACTGTCCTTGATTTTGCATCATATTTTTATCTGCTTATTGTTAAATGTGTGGTTTCCTGGCAAATCATTGAGGACTGCAGTCACTAAATAATGACAGACATACGAGTTTCAGACTTAATAGGCTTGAGAAAAAACATACCCCGGGATTCATGAAGCTTGCATCAGACGCCGGAGTAGCGTCGGCAATCTAGTGCCAAATATGGCTGCCAAGGGATTCAGGTATGAGCTGTTTCCACAGGCACTACCAGCGTATGCCAGAGCTGTTCAACTCCTGGTGCATGTATGCTAATTACCCCATGCGCAGCAGTGTAGCATGCAAATGAAGGTATATAGCGATTCATGAAGTGGTGCAGGAGTAGCGTAAGCATGAAGAAATGTAAACCAAAAAAACGTTTTACATTTTTTCAAACATAAAATTGGAGCCATGAAAGTGGACGAAACTTACGTATTATAATGTTAATATATGCCAATGGCTAAATATATAGCCAATGGCATAAAAAAAATGCACAACACATAAAAAATAAGATTTAATGCCATGGCCACACTAATGCAAAGTAAAACCGCAGTGCATCGGTCCGCAAACGGGATCACAAGGAAAATATATTTAGATGTCATACAACTGCAATGTAACACAATTCATGAATTCCCCATAATAGTCAATGGCACGCATGCTACACCACAACCATGGCACAAGAAAGGGTTGCTAAGGGTCTGTGACAGTGTTCTGCGTGGTAACTAGGAATTAGTAGTCAATGCCATGCAAATGAGTCAAGTAATACTGAATCACAAATGACCCGCCGGCTAAGCAAAGCCGCAGGATAGGGGTGTGGAAGTAGCCATAACTTTGCTTAGCTGAGAGCACACAAGATAACCGAAAGTGCATGTGAACGTGGATGAAAACGAGCTTGAAACCCGGTAAATGGTTGTGCGTGGCACGCATCACAGCTGAAACAGGAAGGATACAGGAAGACAATGAGGAAATGCTGCAGCATGGTAACTGCAGTACAAATTAGTAATTAACACGTAGGAACTCACAGTGGGCCATTGACAACAGCTAACAAGGCTGCTAGCAGCTACCTGCAGAACAGGAAATGGGAGGTGCTGTACAGCAAAGAAAAGAGAACTGTCACAGCAGAACAAAGCAAACTTGCAGTAGATCAGCTATATAACACATTTCCCAACACAATCCTAGGTTGTGAAAGTACAAAACAAGAAAGCCGGCAGCTGGATGCATGCCTGACAATGGGAGGGGAATCGGGTTGAAAGGTGAAGTAAAGGGCAATAGATGAATCACGGCAGCCAAGCATAAGTCAACACCAAAGACCCCACAATAGCAGTACCTGCTGTAAAGCCAATAATTAAGATACCCTGCAGCTGGAATTGCACATACAAACCCAATTACACCAGCATCATCCTTTGCACAATAGTATAAGGTGTGAAAGCCCCACACATACACTTGTGTCTTCCCAGATACTCTGCACTATTGGTGTATACAGACTGGGAACTTTTAATATGTACATGTTAGGGGCTGCCATAGCTTTGATTCACCAGCATGTGTTGGAGACTGACGGTGGTGTGGAGGATGATGCTGACAACCATCTCAGGCACCGGAGGGGGAGAATAGTGTTCAGACCCAGGGTAACCTATCAGGGGCTACATGATCCGGAGATAGTAGAGCATTACAGGGTGGACAGGGACACCTTACAGCAACTTGTTGAGCTGTGCCAGCCACACCTCAGAGCCAGAAGTAACAGAGGGGAACCCATCCCAGTGGACACGAAGGTATGTGTAAGCTTGAGAATACTAGCCACAGGTACCTTCCAAAGGCCAACTGAGGATATCATGGGGATCTCACAGGCATCAGCATCCAGGGTACTCCACCAGTTCCTGGATGCCATGTTACCACATGCCAATGAGCACATATAATTCCCCTGAACGCAGGAGGAGTTGGCCAGCAATATGTGTCTCTTCCACCATGTGGCGGACTACTCTGAGGTACTGGGTGCAATAGACTGCACGCACATACACATCAAGTCACCACCCAGTGAGCAGGGTAGGTGCTACATAAACCACAAGGGATACCCCTCCATCAACTGCCAGGTTGTGTGCAATGCCCAGGGTATTATCATGGATGTGTGTGCTGGCAGCCCTGGAAGCTATCACGAGTCCCACATCTGGCATGCCTCACAGCTGTATCAGGTATTTGCCAGGGGGGACATCCCATATGGCCACCTGGTGTGGGATGCTGGCTATGCACTGGAACCGTGGATGATGACTCCCATCAGAAATGCACACACAGCCACACAAGAATGCCATAATGAGGCACACACAGAAACCAGAATCATCATAGAGTGCGTGTTTGGGATGCTGAAATCACTGTTCCATTGCTTGGAAATATATGGTGGAGCCTTGCAGTACTCTCCAGGCACTTGTGCCCACATCTTCATAGTATGTGCCATGCTACACAATATGATCCTGTGGAAACAGCTGCAGCAGGGACAGAATGGTGAAGGCCCTCACAGCTCACCACAATTGCCAAGGGACCCACAGGCACAGAGGGACTCAGACCACGAACACTCTGTGCCAGCCCCAGTAGGCAGACGGAGGCATGCCCAGTATGCTCATGCCTTGGCAAAGAGGGAATGTATAGCACACACACTGACAGTGTAGGCACTTATGGACTGACAGCCTTCTCCACCTGTACACACAGCAAACATGGATGGCACACACACACGACCACCTGTAAATTGTCATGTATAGGTGGTCAACTGTGTGCATCCTATGTAGGTAGCCTTCAACTATTATACACACAACTGCCATTGGCATAAGGTAAGTCAATGCCTGAACAGTAAATTAAGCTATCAGCATGTGTCCATACTGCATGTATAGGTTCATAAATATATAGGTAGGTACATGCCTAACTGCCCGAGGCCACTCATAAGCATAGCCAAAAAGTGTCTGCTGTCGCTACCCCATTGATTAACTAACTGTCCCTCTGTGGAGCAGATCCAGTTGCGGGATCCCTGGGGTGTATCCACTGTTCCCCACCCACTCTGCTAGGATTCCCTGGAGTGTTAGTGAGGGGTTTTGTATAATGTAATCAGGGATGTGGTTTCAAATAATGGGGAGTATGCGTGACATGAATCTTCACAGATGATTTACATGTTACATATTATACCTTAACCACAGCTTGCATATATATGTAGTATTCCACAGAATAATAAACATGTGGAACACACAACCGCTGAAATGTGTGTTAATCACCCTTGCACTACCAGTGCCTGCTCTGAGAGGTAAAATACCACTGCCAGGATTAGAACATGCAACCATGTACACAGTCTTCACAATAACATACCACTAAGCTACCTGAGATGTATCAATGGCAGTTGTGTATACTGTCAGGATGACAGGATAAAATACAAAAGGTAGGAATGTGTGGAAATAGGACAAACCGGCATGTACCCAATGAAAGGTGTATGTTATAAATATATATATATATATATATATATATATATATATATATATATATACAGCAACATATATATATATATATATATATATATATATATATATGTATATATATATATATATATATATATATATATATATATATATATATATATATATATATATAGAGAGAGAGAGAGAGAGAGAGAGAGATATATGTCGATATATGGGGATATACATATATATGTAGATATATAGATAGGTTAACAACATCTACATAACCATGGAGGTACATATAAATGGGATACCTACCACATACCAACTGCTTGACATATCGATGCACATAATCACGAGGCTTAAAGTCCAAAAGAACACAGTAC
Organism: Protopterus annectens; assembly: GCF_019279795.1. Classification (NCBI taxonomy): domain Eukaryota; kingdom Metazoa; phylum Chordata; order Ceratodontiformes; family Protopteridae; genus Protopterus; species Protopterus annectens. Next base: position 166,556,964 of record NC_056726.1, on the reverse strand, counting down.
CAAAACACCAGACGCGTGAGGTTTAAAATCACGATGTTAAGGGACAGTTAGTCAGTGCCTCTGGTGTTGCGATTCAGATAGGTTACTGTGTGTAAGTGTGTTTCTGAGGGCTGTAGTGTGTGTAAGTGTGTGTTCTGAGTGTGGTGTGTGTTCCTGGGGGACTGTAATGTGTGGGTGTGGGTTATTTTTGTGCGTCTGTTTGTGCGATCTAGGAGGTAGAATATTAAAGTGGGGGGGTGTGGGGGGGCACAGGCACCCACATGGGAGGTGTAGGAGGGCTTGCTCACCTGCTCATACGTAGTGTAGCATGGTTTGTTTGGATGTGGTGGGTAGCAGTGTGTCTGTGTGTGCGTGTGTATATTCCATGTTCATGTTACTTTTGCGAGTTACTGTCACTGACCAAACCGAGGAGATAATGAATGGGGCTGAATTTCCTACGATTATCACTAACAAAACAGGGGACTTTAAAATATATAACTATTCCAGCCTTGATATAGAACCCTGCTTTGTAGAGCTTTTGGCTAAAGGCTATACATTTATACCTAACCAACATATGGACCTTGTTGAGAGCATTAAAGACTTGAAACTTTTCGTAAGGAAACTTAACTTACACTTGCTTTTAGGGAAATCTGAGCATAAGACTTCAATCTATTACATCCCGAGTGACTATAACCCCCCCTTGGACCCAACCCTCCAGATATTTGAGGACATGATGGAACTTGATTTGAGGGCTTTATCTAATAAGGATAATAAAGTCTTCAATAATAACAAAAACTACAGGAAACCTAATACCACTACTGAAGAAAAAGACTTCCTTAACTTGTTCAGAAACCTCAATGTGAGGGCTATTAAACCCGACAAGGGAGGGGGACTTGCCCTTTTTGACCAATGTGATTATATTTCTAGAGTCTCAAAAATGTTTGATAATGATACCTACTCAAAAGTCAGTGTAAATGAAATGAATCGTGCACATAGATTAGTGAAGAGTTACTTTAGTGACCTTTTTATCGAGGGGTATATAGATATAGATATGTACAACTACATCAAAAGCGAATGGCCTAGAATTCCTGTATTTTTTGCTACTCCAAAAATACACAAAGACCTTTATAACCCGCCTTTTAGGCCTTTGATTGATGGAAGAAACTCTTTCACTTACGCAAGTGCTAAATTAGTTGACAACATCTTGAAAGAATATTTAGGAAACGAAACCCAAATTAGTAAAGACTCGTGGGCTTTCCTGACTAAAATAAATGACATTGAATTCAATGAAGAATTCAATTTTCTTACAGTAGATGTAGTTGACTTATATACTGTAATACCCCATGACATAGGTCTCGAATGGGTCAACTTATATCTGGTGAAAAAGGGCGCCCCAACAAATGAAGTCTACTTAGTCACATCTCTACTTGACATAATCTTGACGAATAACTTCTTTCTTTTTGACAAAGACTACTACCTGCAGAAATGCGGAGTAGCCATGGGATCCCCAGTAGGAGCCAGTTTTGCAAACACAGTTATGGCCTACTGGGAGAATGAATATATCTTGAACTCAGACCAGCTTGTAGACAATATTAAATACTATACCAGATTCCTAGATGACATCTTTATTTGCCTGAAAGGGAACAAAAATATAGGAACAGACCTAGTTGATTACATGAATAACACGACAAGTTTCCTTAGATTCACTTTTGATTTTCAGGAGACTGTAATCAACTACCTTGACATTGAGTTAACAAAAGATATAGTAAACAAACAGTTTTTCGCAAAGATATATAGGAAGGCTACTTATAGTAATTCCTTCCTACATTTTTCGAGTCTACATCCCTATTGTCAAAAGAAAGCTATTGTTAAGGGACAAGCAATTAGAGTAGCCCGAATGGTAACAAGAGATGATGATTTTATGTTGGAATGTGGACTTATTGAGGACATGTTCCATCATAGAGGGTACCCTAGAGCATTTCTTAAGGATATTTTCGATGAAGTTAAAATGAAGAGAGCTAATGGGACTATCGGCCCTTTATTAAAGGTAAAGAACACCTATACTAATCAAGGGGATAATATTGCCAGGATGGGCCAAATAGATGAGGTGATTAATAACAGTAATGTGGCCCTAGACTACTATGAGTCTGACCCAGGAGCAACTAAGGTTACTAATAGCAATTTAGGGGAGACTCCTAGATTCATCACAACTTTTAGTCTAGAAAACAACATGATAAGAAGTATAATGGACAAAAACTGGGCTATATTTTCATATGATAAAAGATGCTCCCTAATTTCTAGTACTCCCCCTAAAACAACATATAGAAGGGGAAGAAACTTAAAAGTACTTTTAGAAAGACGAGGACAAAACACTAAAGAAAAAGGGACCTTTTGCTGTGGTTGCTGTAAATATTGGAAATATATCAAGAAGGGGAATAAACAAGTGATCAATAATAAGACCTATACCCTGAATGTCAAACTGGACTGCAATTCTAAAATGGTAGTATATGGAGCTTTATGCTCTATATGTACATGTTTTTATATAGGTAAGACAGAAAGGAGACTGCGAGATAGGATATATGAGCATGTCAACGCTATCTCAAATATGAAATCAGACAATGCCTTGAGTAAACATATTTCTGCCTTTCCTGACCACAGTTTTAAATTTGTGGGTCTTGACCAAATTAAACCCGATAGCAGAAGGGGACCATTTAACTTACTACTTGAAGAACACGAATTATCGTGGCAGTTCAGAACGAACGCCTTTATGGAACCTGGATTAAATGACCATTGTAACATTTTATGTCTCCTAAAACTCAAAAGCTTGATCAGATAACACTTATTTATTTATTTACGTGGATAATTATTCATTTATTTTCTAATTTATTTATTAATAGGGATACCATAAGACTATCTTATTTAAGATGGTTGTAATGGTATTAAATAGGTGGGTTATTTAGACAATAGAAACAATACTAATAACTTTATAAAAATTATGAGTTTAAATATTCCTAATATAGAAATTGGGTTTTATCCTACCTACTTAATTCTATTATTAATATTATTTTTATCACAGTACCCTTCAAGGTTAAGATTTAATTAATTGATTTAACACCAGGAAAATATATTGCTTTTATATTTATAAGACCTAGTATCTATTTTTTGGGTACATTTATTATTTAATAAATACAGATCAATTTCTACTTTAAGGTCAACTTACAAGGTTAGACCTAGGAAAGTTCACATTTTGGGCTTTTCATTGAATATATTCATTCACAAATCTTATAAATGGTGGATCAGGGCAGGAACGATTAAAACCTTACAGTCCCTGCTTAGTGTTAAATACATACTATTTAGAAGCTGAAAAGTAGGATCGCCCTTTTAAATTTCAAGGGCGGACTACCTACTCAGTAATAGAACCAATTTAACTAATTGAGCTTTAATTATTTGATTTATGGAAGTGTGTGTGATATATAAGCTGGAGGCTGGTACTTACATTTTATCTGAAGAAGTCACCCTAATTAGGATGACGAAAAGCGCTTTATGCTACTTGTGGATTTTTAACTTTGTACTTGTGGATTTTACTGAATAAATTCAAGAACTGTTTTTTATACAACATCGAGCCTGGTTTTCTTTGGTCGGAGGCTTCTTTCTTTTGGTTCACTGGTTTTTGGAAAGTTTCATCAAGTTTTTAGGATTCCCTGGAGTGTTAGTGAGGGGTTTTGTATAATGTAATCAGGGATGTGGTTTCAAATAATGGGGAGTATGCGTGACATGAATCTTCACAGATGATTTACATGTTACATATTATACCTTAACCACAGCTTGCATATATAGGTAGTATTCCACAGAATAATAAACATGTGGAACACACAACCGCTGAAATGTGTGTTAATCACCCTTGCACTACCAGTGCCTGCTCTGAGAGGTAAAATACCACTGCCAGGATTAGAACACGCAACCATGTACACAGTCTTCACAATAACATACCACTAAGCTACCTGAGATGTATCAATGGCAGTTGTGTATACTGACAGGATGACAGGATAAAATACAAAAGGTAGGAATGTGTGGAAATAGGACAAACCGGCATTTACCCAATGAAAGGTGTATGTTTTATATATATATATATATATATATATATATATATATATATATATATATATATATATATATATATATATATATATATATATATATATATATATATATATATATATATATATATATATATATATATATATATATATATATATATATATATATATATATATATATATATATATATACATATAGATATATATATATATATATATATATATATAGAGAGAGAGAGAGAGGGAGAGAGAGAGATATATGTCGATATATGGGATATACATATATATGTAGATATATAGATAGGTTAACAACATCTACATAACCATGGAGGTACATATAAATGGGATACCTACCACATACCAACTGCTTGACATATCGATGCACATAATCACGAGGCTTAAAGTCCAAAAGAACACAGTACCAAAACACCAGACGCGTGAGGTTTAAAATCACGATGTTAAGGGACAGTTAGTCAGTGCCTCTGGTGTTGCGATTCAGATAGGTTACTGTGTGTAAGTGTGTTTCTGAGGGCTGTAGTGTGTGTAAGTGTGTGTTCTGAGTGTGGTGTGTGTTCCTGGGGGACTGTAATGTGTGGGTGTGGGTTATCTTTGTGCGTCTGTTTGTGCGATCTAGGAGGTAGAATATTAAAGTGGGGGGGTGTGGGGGGGCACAGGCACCCACATGGGAGGTGTAGGAGGGCTTGCCCACCTGCTCATACGTAGTGTAGCATGGTTTGTTTGGATGTGGTGGGTAGCAGTGTGTCTGTGTGTGCGTGTGTATATTCCATGTTCATGTTACTTTTGCGAGTTACTGTCACTGTCGGTAATGTGGGGTATGGGAGTCTGGGCCTGGTACTGTGGGTGTTGGAATTGTGTGGTTTCGGGATTCCATAGGTATCCCGTATACAGCAGTTGAAGTGTTCATATATGAGTATAACATGGACCATAGCAATCTTACATTCCGCCACGACTAACCTTTATGAACAAAGGATATGGAGAATATATGCCTATACACTGTTACAAATATGTGCTATGGACATGAGCCAATGATAGGGTTACCACCTGTCCCACTTTGCGAGGCACAGTCCCTCTTTGGGCGGTTGTGTCCTGACCAGATATATTAAACGTGGCAAATGTCCTGAGATTGTAGGACATAATTATGTCCCATATGTAATGTAATAGTTGCATACAATAGTTCTTTCTGTAGCTAAAATATCTACATGTTACAAGAAACAGGATAAGCAACTAAACTGCTACAAGAATAAGCTTATATTTAGGCAAGAAAGGAAAGTTCTATCCCTTGTACTGACTGTGAGTTTGTGTCGGCCTGTAAAATCTGATGTGTGTCCCAAAAATCTCCCACTATGGCCATATGAAAAGGTGGCAACCCTAGCCAAAAAGGGTCAGTCACCAACACAACTCCAATGACTGCAAATACCTATGACAGAAATACACAGCTTGCATGTAGCAACACTTTATTACATTCTGATGTATAGCTGAAAGGATTCAAGGACTAACATCACCTGCATGCTATACAGAAACCACTTAACAGTGCCTTAATGAATCAGCCTGCAATTACCATAGTATTAGTCCACTAAAGGATAGGTGTTCAAATAGGGAAGGAACACTCACACACAAATCGATTATGTATAAAAGCAGTTCCTACACAACTGCATCTGCTATGTACACCCACCAACATCACCCCCACACCCAAACAAATTACAATACAAACTGTTATAACATCACAAATCATTCACTCACTGTACACCATCTGCAGATGCCTTAACATACCTTGTCAGAGACACACTAACATGGCCCTATGTGAAATAGTTGCTGTTATACAATGGAACAGCTGCTGATGTTACAGGGTTTGTTTGCACTAATCCCGTTTCCGAGGGTTGTGTGTACACCAGGAAGTGTTACCAATTACTGAGTAACAGCACAGTATGATACACATGTACACCAAATCAAGGATGTCTGGTGAGCACACTGTAAACCACCTAACATTATATGCATAGCCATACAGCCTTGAGCTGCCCAAACATCGTTGCCAGACTGAAACATCTGCAGAAGTATCAGGTGCAAACAAACCCTGCATAAGTAGCAATGTTCTGAAATATAACAGCTGTACTCACATGTAGAACAAAATCATCTAGCCATTACACACAATCCACGGGAGTCATGAAGCTAATATATCTCTGTCTGTCTCCATATAGCTGTTGAAATACATCACAAACAACACATCCAGGCCTTCATCCTCGAAAGTAAGGCAAACGGACAACTCCCGAGTGGAGTACTCAATTATACACCACTGTTGCCATGGTATCGGCTAATGGAGTAGCTGCACAGCTGATGTGCATCTAATTAACTACTTTGGAACACCAATTGGTGGTCAGGATAGCACGTTACTGATATTTAACTAGAAAAGGATGGCTTATCACACATTCAAACCATCCGTATATACCAGCAGAACATTACAAAGAAGATTGAAACACAAACTGAAAAGGATTGAATCAACAGTCAACGACACCTTGGGGTTACTAATAAGGTGTGTAGAACACTCAGTATGTCTGTGTATTTAGTACCTGTTCTGTAATATTTAAAGTGTACACAGTCCATATAGTGGAAACAGTTATCTTGTAGTGATGTATTGTTAAGCATAATAATGCTTGTAGTATTTATGTGTGTACTGCTGTAGGTCACAAGGCAAACACCGCATAAATCGCAAGGGATGCTATATAAGGGCTTTGAACACAAATATTTCTCACCAGCCGCTGTCAGTGGCAGGGCTGGTCCAACAAGTAGTGCTATAACAGGGGATCGTATATGTTGATATATTGTAACAGTAGCCATGTGTATGGGTGTATTACTGAGAATAACATGTCGAAGGTTGGCCTACTGTGCAATTATGATTTGCATAGTGGGATATTGTGCCTATAACTGTGTAATGTACAGTATTGTAGGCAGATATGTATTACAAGTTACATAGCATTACTGTTATGTTAGGCAAATATTAGTTATGTCTATTGGCATTTACAATACACAATAACAGGATACATATGACTTGTAGTCACCCAACAGTTTATCAGCATCATAGCAAAGTAAAATGGAAGAGCTAGTTAACTATCCATGCACATAAGGCATGTAATACATGCAAAGGTAGGTACTAGACTGTCTTACCAAGGGTATTTATAAGCCTAGCTAGAGTGTGCTGGCATTCACCACCCCCTTAGCTTAGTTCCCTGTGCCTCTGAATGGCAGAGCCATTAGATCCCTGTGCCTCTGTCTAGCAGAGCCACTGCAGTGATCCCTGGGGTACATGTCTGTCTCCCATCCACATGTCAAGGTTTCCCCTTGAAGAGTGCTAGTGAGGGGCCCTGCCTGATGTACATTGGAATCATGCTCCAAAGCATGGGGAGTCTCCAGGTCAGGAATCTATCCATCCAGCACGTCCTAGTCATCGTTGTGGCTAGGTGTATATCCCTAGAGCATGTTGCTCTCAGGGGCTTCTGTTTAGGTGGAGCATAACCAGCAATACTGGGTTGGACATGGGCCTTGTATGTCAAGCAGAGATCACATGTGAGTATGCGGTATGCGACTGAGTACAGCTGGAGTTTTTAGGTTGGGCTGCATAGGTCATCTGTTTGAGGTCAGTAATCCTCTTGGTGTGGTACTGTTGTGGTCTTCCAAGCTGTTGCAGTTGTCTTGTAAGGTATATCCCAAATGGGATGCTGTATCCTTTAATGGGTCTAATAAGTCATGAGTAGAGAGGCACAATGGCCTCCTTTGTTCTGGATGCAAACCCATTAGAGATTGGGGGTCCACGTAGAAAGATATTCTAACCACCTTGTCATTATGGGTATCGAAGGAGAGATTGCTATCTACTGGGGTTCCCAGATCCCTTATTACCTTTACTGTATGTAGGGGACTAGCACCTATGTGGTAGTCCGTGGATAATTAGTTATATCCAAAGGAGATGACTGTGCACTTTTTGGTATTCAGCTTGAGGCCATGATATTGACACCAGGTATCAGTCTCAGTGCGACCCTTCTGGAGGGTGTCTGTAACAGCTGGGGAAACAATTATGTCCCCTAGTTTGCAGTCTTCTGCAAACCTTTTCAGCCAAAGCCCTCCTGTACTTGCCTGTACATCAGAGAATTATATACTGAACATGAGGGGTCCTAGGACTGAGCCCTGGGGGATGCCACTTGTAACTGGTATACAGTTGGACTTAGGGTATGCAACTCCCACTATGTGGGTTCTGTCCGTGAGCCACTTTGCAAACCATCACATGACGTAGGGGTTAATGTTCAGGCGGATGGGTATGCTGATAATACCAGAATGAGGAATGGTGTTGAAAGCCCTTGAGAGATCTAGGTAGGCTGTGTGGACCTCCTTACCCTCATCTAATGCCTTGGTAACTGTCTCTAAGAATTCCACCAGGTTTAGGAGGCATGGTCTGCCCTTAACAAAGCCACACTGGGAGGGGTCAAAGATTTGGAAGTACCCAATGTCCCTGTGACTGAGATCCATGATGATGTGTTCCATAGCCTTGCAGACCAGGCTAGTCAGGCCTATAGGGCAATAGGTCCCGTGGTCCGTTGTGGCACCACCTTTGTGGAGTGGGATAACTGTTGCTGTGTGCCATTCAGGGGGCACAAAGCCCAATGCGAGGCTATTATTGAACATGGTGCATAGGTGGGGAGCCAGTACGTTCTGAAGTTCGTGTAAAACGCAGCCTGGGATGTTGTCCTGTCCCATGAATGCTGTGATATTGGCTTTAGAGTGTGCAGCTTTTACCTGTGTAGTTGTGAGTACAGGGACTCTGCACTCTTCCTGTATAGATATGGGCCCTTTAGGGGGTGAGATGGGGAAATGTAGCACTGAACCTATCTGCCAGGATGTTGGCAATATCAGTTGGTTCTGTAATGTTCGTGCCTTTATGCTGTAACTCAGAGCAGATCTGGGTGTTGACATTGAGATATTTGACATAGCTATATAATGCTTTGTGGTTGTTGTTGGAATTAGTGGTGGTTTGGTTTTCATAGCTAGCTTTGGAGGATCTTATAAGGGATCTCACCTTCTTACTGAGGCTGACCAGGGAGCTCCTCTACGCATGGGATTGTACTCTCTTTTGCAACAGTGTCTTCCTCCTGTTGTACAGTTTGTTTATGGCAGGAGACCACCAGATTGGCTTCCTTAATTAGGAGTATAGCATCTTGGTTCTGTTTGGGATAGCACGATCCATGCACTGGTGTAAGTGCTTATAGAGTGCATTTGTGTAGGATTCAGCAGTTGTAACAGTATTGTCCATCTGCAGGGGTGTCATGACGTTCACCATGTCTGTCTTAACAAGCATGAAGTTAGCTTTGTAGACATATTATACTGTGGTTCCCTTAACGGGGGGTGGGGGCAGGATGTGGATATCAATGGTGTTCAGCTTATGGTCAGATCGGACCAATGAGGAGTTGACTTCAGGTGTGGAACACCGGTCACTCATGTTGGTAATGCCTAGGTCTAGGATATTGTTGCCCCTGGTGGGTGTGTGGATATGTTGATCCAGGGCATTGGTGTTTATGAATTCCAGAAAGCGTTGATCTAATGAGTTGGTACACAAGTAGCTTTCTCAGTTAATGTGGGGTAGATTCAGTGAGACTATGTGATGAGTGTGGTGTGGTGCAAATATTTACCTTCTCCACATGACTGTCAGGGTCAGGCTTGGTTGGAGAGAGCTTTACCTCCAGTTTGGCTAGATAAATGCATCTCTCACAGGTTGTAGTGTTGGGTGGTAGGCGGAGAGGGTTGTCTGTGTACATGAGGCAATGTCTACATTGCCTCAAGATGTGCAGATTCATCAGATAGACAGGAGAGAACACTGGCAGCTGACCCTTGGACATGCCTGAATATAAAACTAATTTCCCCTAGATAATTAAAGAAAGTGAGTACAAGAGCTATTATACTCTAAGCAAGTGAGAAAAGTATGTACAACACCTGTTTACCTCTAGGTAATGAGGAAGATTGAGTGCTATAGTAATTAGTAGCTTACATAGTGCTTACAAGTTCTGAACAAGTGCTGAGCATGAATAAGCAATCCAGATAGGGTCTTGGATAACATAAACATACTGTCCCCCCCAACAGGTACACGATCATATATCCATGTACAGCACAGAGCCCCTGTACCCACAACTATGCAGGTACAAGCTGCACTCAGGCTGCATGGGACCTGTCCACATCCCAGGTTGTATCATACACATATGGCAAAACAAGTTGCTCTCCACATACACATCATGTAAAACATAGCTTCATGTCAGGCTGCGTACACACTGAATGGTGCATACCAACAGGTATTACAACCCACAAAGGGGGATACACCACTGATAATGGGAAGTACTGCACTACTACCCTGCTGAGTCTGGTCTGAAAGGCCTTGATCCTTGATCAAATTATTTGATGTCAGCAGTACAGATGTAGTTGACAGTAATGTTGATTTCACACTGCATATCATAACCTTGCCAGGTCATAGGACATCATCATCCATACTGTGTTCCACCTACACTTGGTATACTAGATGTACATTCCTATGTCACAGGAGTGTTTTGCAAAGGGACTGCTGGCAGAACCAACACTACAGAAGGTATCTGAATAATACATGCACATCACACCAGTGCCAGCTACAGTAAACAGGGTTAATTAATTGTATTCCCCCTCATTGTAGTCTATACCACACAGACAAACAGAAGGCATCTGCCTATTGAAGTATGCAAATGACTATGACCTAGGAGCAATAGCCGACTTGGAGTGTTGTGGACAACATACAGAAGGGGCTTTGTGGGTGAGGTGTGTGTGACATATGGCCACAATCTGACAGCTACATATTGCATTGTCACCCCTATGTTAATAACCCTGTATCCATGAACAACCACCTAGGCAGTGGTCAACATAATGGACACTGTGTGTATGGGATGCAGCTGGGCAGTTGTCTTTCCTGTGATAGCTACATTACCACACCTGTCAGGTAGTCATATGTGGCAACCCTAATCATGACAGGGTACCATCCATGAATATAGAGATCATTGTCCAGCCATACACAACACTCAAGTGACCCATATCAGATCACATATTTCCTTTAAGGGGTATTGGCCATGTGCAGATGGCCTACACCAGCCTTCCCATTCCCCATCGCCACTATGTAGCATGATGCATATCCTGAATAAATCCATGTCCAACCCAGTGATGTTGGACATGCTACACGTACACATTCTGATCTCAAACACATACTTCATGGACATCCTCCTTCCTACTACTAGGATCACCACATGCTGGACAGATCCTTGTCCCATACACTTTACATAGACCTGCCATACTCTACATTCCTGTCCAGCAAAGCTGCACATCGCTCCCCTCTCAGACATGGTGTGATGACTGAATGGTAAATGTATCATTAACCCTGTGGATCAGTAATGTGGCACTGCTCCACCTGGCCCCAGAGACCCGCCTGTCGGCTACAGCCAGGTAACCTTTCATCCTGGATTCATTCATGGCCCATGGCATATAGCCTACTTGTTGACTTTGACTGTACATGCTATAGTTGATATCCATCCCTGCAAATACCATCTGGCTAGCCAGTGTCCCATGTGTATCACATGTGCAACACAGGTGATACATCACAGGATGTTGAATTGCTGTACAGTGCCATGTAGATGTATATGGCAGAACACATACATGTAAAACCTTACGTGAGCAAGTCTGCAGGGTCACAGGTCATGTCTGTTAAGGCAGTGTAAGTCTTTATATGTGACATATACACAACATCAAGGTCGACTGCATTAATGTGGACACATCGAGACATGTGCTGATAGGTAGGAACACCAGTACAGGTAAACAGACATGCCCACATCAAGACAGCATCCACATGGAGTATGAGCAATGTAATCAGGTGACACACACACACATATATGGTGATAATATCCACTCACCATTGAGTGTCATGTGTGTGACACAAACATGTCAGTGGTGTCAGTGTCATGTAGATTTGCAAATACAACTATTTAATCGTAATAAATGCAATAGACATGTATGTTCTGCTGTAGCTCTGTATGTCTCTGTGAGTTACTGTGACCTGTCTCCATCATTATGTCTTCCAGGTATGCTGTGTGCAAGGCTACCTCCTCATACCCACTTGGAGGATGAGGCCCTCATCCCATACCTACATGACATTCATAATATCCTGTTCAGCCATGTGCCACAGGATGCACAGCGGCGGGATGCCCTGTGGATGGAACTTTGCAGGAGGGTTAATGATGTGGGTGGCCACAACCGCACATACCAGCAGGTGTGCAGACACTGTACAGACCTCATTAGATGGGCGAAACAGCATGCGAATGCAATTGCCAGGGAACAAGGTGCAACAGGTAGTGGACCACCAACCCAGCCCCCACTCACACGTACCGAGTAGCTACTGGCCTGCAGAACAACATCCATAAGCCTCAGCTGATATTGTGGAGGTGGGAGTCTCTCAACCACTCAGCCTGGAGTTACCTGCTAAGTCAGTACTGCACCTATAACAACTATATTCCATATAGTTGCATGTGTCACTGTACAATATGTAATATAACATCATATGCACGGCATGTATACACACATGCCACATACTATAGTATGCTACTCTGTGTATGCACACATGTGCATACACCATAGTATAGTCTAATGTACTGGTGTATGTGTTAACATGCACATTGCACCCTGTAGCCATCATACAGGCATGGATGATGCTCATACTGCTGTGTTACTCCTATTTAGGTACCTCTGGCATTGACTGTTATTATTTATCAGGCATCATAATGCCCAGATCTATCTGCCATGTGTTCATTTACCACATGTACACATAATGTATATTCCTGTCACAATATACAGGTCAGACCTGCAATGCATCACAATGCCTATCCATATGCAACACTTGCAAACTATGGGAATCACCTCACCGACATGAATCCTCACACACTGTCATTGACAGATGTGTGGACAGCTGTGCATACAATGGTGGAGGTGCTGTTCACTGTAGGGACATGTACTACAGATCAGAACTACACATGTGGGTAATACAAACAGTACTACCCAGTGGGCTGGAGTATGGCCAGCCCACAGGATTCACTGGTGTGGATCCTAGCCCTGCTATGAATGTCACACAATGTGATGTGCTATCTTGACATGTCCATAACATCTAGTGGCCTGGTTGCAACACTGCCTAAATAACCTGAAAACATATCCCACATACCACCCTTTGTCTGCATAACCCTGTCGTCAGTGGTGCATATGACATCTATGGGTGTATGTCATATGGGACAACACAAACATGTGAAATAGATGCCCGTCACAATAATTTGGCCAACACATGTAAACACATGGCCATGGAGACAAGAAGCAACACACACAGTAGACGTGATGTGCTTGTGTGTACACCCTGTCATACAATGGCTACACATGGTCCAACTATGGCCTTTGTGTAATGGTTATATTGTAGATGTGGAACACTAGACATCCTACAGGCCTGTACACATCTCGTGTAGGCGTGACATCAATCCACCACATAAGATGTGCTGAACATCTTGAGGGTATCACAACATGACAGCAGTCACCTGTACAGTATCCACATCAGCCCACAGATACAGTACATTCCCCTTGCTGGTGTCAGACATCAATGTCATACTTGCTCCTCGTGTGTGTGTGTGTGTGTGTGTGTGTGTGTGTGTGTGTGTGTGTGTGTGTGTGTGTGTGTGTGTGTGTGTGGTACACAGATGTCATGTGGAACATGGTGTACCAATGTGTTTACCATGTCTGGCCATAGTTGCCAGGCAGCAGCAATATGGTTGCAGATGTGTAGGGGTGTCATCCATATACCTTTCAGTGACCTATGTCACACATTCCACATCATGGTTTAGTGTGTATATACCTCAGTGACGTGGGTCACATTCCACAGTATATATGTATTGTATCTGAGCACAGTCATGGCTATGAACTGTGTCTGTAACTCACACTGTATAGCAATAGAGATGCCTCATGATTCCCTGCAATGGCCATGCACATCAGCTAAATGTGCAGTAAATCTGTAGAGCGGACAGACAACACTGCATTGGGACACCATTACCCACTGTATATTTGGCAGGACACCATTGTGTTAAACATGTATGCATGTCATTGCACACATCAGCAGATCACATGTCATACTACATGTGATTGTCAAGGTCATATGCCACACATCAGGCAGGTGTACTGTTAACCTGTGCTGGTCTACATGGTGTAACACAGGGATGCATGCTAACTACTACTATGATTGTGTAATTGGCATGCCGTCTGCTATGACACATGCATGCTGTTGTGTGCAACCCAGGGATGTATGATAACTACCACTTTTATTGTCTGCGCTGTATGCCATCTGCCATATCACATGCATATTGCATGCATTCTGTCATATCACATGCGTGTGTGTCTCTGTGTGTGTGTGTGTGTGTGTGTGTGTGTGTGTGTGTGTGTGTGTGTCTATTGTATAGATTGTAATGTACAGTTCTTGTCTGCCCTCACAGGTGATGTAGGTGCATTGTCCTCCTGCAGTCCATCTGATGTTAGTGTCCCCACAGACTCTAGCAGTGATGATGAATGTATGATTGAGGCACAGGCAGGGTTGTCAGGGGCTGAAACTGTGCCATTGGTTGCCATTCCAGCTATATCCCCCTCATCCTCGCACACAGATCCCATGCCTGCACATACCCCATCACCAATGGCCATAGAGGAAGGACAGTTGGCATGCAGTAGTTTGGAACAGGAAAGTGTGGGGGCTATGGAACGTCTGCCTGCACACCATGGTGTCAGCCAACTGACTGGTGGTGCCCCACACAGGCAGGAGGCCAGTGCTGCTCATAGGAGGACCTCTGGCCAACATGCTCCTGCAAGACAGAGTGCAGCAGCTGGTGTCACCAGACTCATGTTTCAGGCTGTAATGGAGGCACAGGCACATACCGAATGGCACAACAGAGAAGATCAGAGGCTTCAGAGGGCTGTTGTCCGTTCTTTAAACAACAACATCCAGGCAATGGTAAATGCTCAACAGCAGATTACTAAAGCTTTGGATAGACGGTTGGGTGACATGGTTGAAGTCCTTGACTGTGGAATGACAATCCGCGAGCGTGAGCTGTCTGTGTTGGAACATCTGGTAGGAGTGAGGCATTGGGCACATGGACGTAGGCCTGCTAATCACCTGTTTCAGGTCTACTTGTACGAGCTACCTCACATGTCCACTCCCATAGTGGCAGTAGCAGCAGCAGTGCATCTGGTACTGTGCTGTCCACACCACAACACAGCAGGCCACGTGCACGTGGCCTGGGATGGTCCCAACAGGGACACGGTTTCAGTGGACAAGTGTCATCAGACAGTACCCAATCTGTACTTCTGCCTGGTAGTGCCCGTGCAACCCCTGGCAGGCACAGGTCACATGTCCATGGCTGGACACAGTGAACTGTAAAACCTGGCCTGTACAGTCCCCAGCTGTCAATAATACCCCTGTGTTGGCCAGACACATGCCAGAACTGTGTGCATACAATCACGCACACACTGGAAACATATGTAGGGCACCTCAACACACACATGCATAACATCCACACACGCCCAATTAGATCAAAGGCCCTAACCCACACACATGATGTCATCCAATGGTGTAGCCTAGGCCTCTGGCAAACATTATCACCCTGTGCATATGATGATGCCTGTGCCGCATCCCTGACATCCACACCATCGGTGCAGGGACATGCTCATATGGTCTGATGCACAGGGTGAACAGACTAGGAAGATAAGTGTAGTTTACAATTGTTGAGTACTGTTGACAGGCAACAGACATACCATGTACTACAGGTGTACAATGCATTTCGTACTGTTAACAGTATGTGTCTTGTGTAACAACAGTAACTGTATGTTGGTCATGATGTTCTGCTGTCCTCCTTCAGGTCTAATTGCATGCGCCGGTGGATGTCAGTGTTTGCAGTTAGTGTCCCATATGTCAATGTGGACTACTCATAGGTATGTATGAATATACCACCATGCACCGTGTAGCTACCACATAACTGTGAGAATGTCCCACTTTCCAAGCATGTCTACTGATCCAAGAGCATGATAGCTGTGTATTAAGCTACTGTGACTACAGACGTGACATCAATACTGGGTGACATCACAGGTACAGTTACATGGAGTGGTGAGGTAAGAGAGCGGTCTAGCTGATTACAAAGGTAGAGGCCAGTGGGAAGTGTGATGCCTCATTGGGAAGCAGTAATACACGTTCTCATGACAGGATGCCAACACACAACTGCACCCACACTCAGGTATTGACACACATGTATTCAGTGACACAATAACACACCCACACACTCACGGATTCACTGACACAGTAACACACACTCACATATAGTTGCTACTCTTGAGGTGAGGACCCCTGCCTTTGTGCAAATCATCATTACAGTACTGTGCACCTACATGATGCGCCACAGAGAATACACATTTACAGGTAGTCAGTATGGCCTAAGATTGGGGACATCAACACGGATAGTAGATTGCATTGCCTGGATGGGGGGAGGGGTCTTATCAGTTCAGTATGGTAACATACATCCACACTCCAGGGACCAGACAGCCATAATACACACACGCACATACACACACTGTGGCATTCAGTATTGAATACACCTATGTCACACACATACAGATACCTCACATGTGTGAGATACATGCCCCTGCCTATGTTCTGCTTTCTACATTGCAGTCTGTATAGATGTGTACACTAGTGTACAGGAGAGTGAGTAACAATTGTGATGTATTCCCCACCATACGTGACATATATGGACACACACACACGCAACCACACATGCCAGTACTGTGAATCAAATACCTGCCTAGCTCATGATATGTATGACAGACTTACAGCAGTATTGGACGCATTACAAAGTGTACTGATGCTTCCTTTGGCAACAGTGCTGATATATGCACACGGGATGTCTTAACTGTTAACAGGTGTCAAGTGATTTACCTTCGGAGTCACCCTGACTGCTGTCTAAGTTGTGTGTTTTGTTCATCAATTAACAAAACCATTGCTTACCGGTTACACAGGTTATTGTAGGACCACTTGTGACACACCTGTGAGCTGTCCTCAGCAAACATCCATCTGCAAAGATGCCCCATCACTTAGTTATGTGCACACATCTGTCCATACCTGAGGTACATCTTTCTGTACATTCAGCATACGACCATATACAGTTGGCAATTTTGAGGCTGCATTGCAACTGCATGATGTACTAGGTTACACGTCACCTGCATACATCAGCAACTGCACACGCATGATATCTGAACACTCACCACTACATGTACATGTGTGTAGGTCCTACAATCCTGTCATTTGGGCATGTTTGTAGGCATTGCAATTGGTGGACATGTGTAATGACATACATGACACATGGACTGTTGTATGATATGATAGGTGTAATGGGTGACTGGTACAGAGGGAATGTTACCTCTGTCAACATTGATATCCCACCTTATGTACTGTTAGCATTCAGCAGCCATGGACCTACATTCCATGTGCATGTGTGTAATGGCTGTAACCACCTGTTTGCACAAAGGACAACAACAGCTATGCTATTTACATGTATGTTTTGTGTGTGTGTGTGTGTGTGTGTGTGTGTGTGTGTGTGTGTGTGTGTGTGTGTGTGTGTGTGTGTGTGGCATGTACATACCCAGGGCAGGTACATGTATGTCATATCCAAACATGAGGGTGTGTGCTGGTGTACAGCAACAGTCATAGGTTCATAGGTTCATAGGTTCATAGGTTCATACTAGGCTATCTGCCCAAGGGCATTTATAAGCCTAGCCCATAGTTATGTGGCTTTCACCACCCCTTTAGTTTGAATAAAAACTATGCCTATCATTTTGCTGTGCCTCTGTCAAGCAGTGACACTGAAGTAATCCCTGGGGTATATCTGCAATCTCCCATCCATTGTTCAAGATCCTCTTGAACAAGGCCAGAGAGGTGCTCTGCCTCACATGTACCGGGATTTTGTTCCACAGCATAGGGAGTCTCTGGGTGATGAATCTGTCCCTCCAGCACATTCTATTTATAACTGTGTCAAGGTTTAAGTCTCCCGCCCTTGTGGTTCTGAGGGATCTAGATTTTTTGAGGTGAAGCATATTCATCAAATCTGGGTTTGACATGGCCTTATATGTCAGGCACAGGTCACCTCTGAGCAAGCGGTATGAGACTGAATAGAGCTGGAGTTCTTTCAGTCGGGCAGCATAAGACATATTTTTGAGACCCTTTATCCTTTTGGTGAGGAACTTTTGGGGCCTTTCAAGCTGCAGCAGGTGTCTGGTCAGATACATTCGAACGGGCATTGTACTCAATCATAGGTCTAATGAGTGATGAGTACAGGGGACGATGACCTCCCTTGATCTAGATGTGAATCCCTTCATGATCAGGTGGGCAATATAGAAGGTTTTCCTAACTACTTTAGCAACATGAGTGTCAAACAAAAGGCTACTGTCAACCTGGGTCCCCAGATCCCTGATGACTTTTTCTGTGCTCAGTGGATTGCCACCTGTATGGTAGCTAGGGGTAACCTTGTTTTTCGAAGGGTATGACTATGCATTTTTAGCGTTTAACTTCAGGCCATGGCTCTGGCACCAGTTATCCATTTCTGTGAGGCCCTTCTGGAGGATATCTGTGTCAGATGTGTTTTCGACTATGGCCCAGTTTGCAGTCATCTGCAAACTTTGTCAGCCATAACCCTCCTGTGTTTGCTTGTACTTCAGAAAAGTAGATGCCGAACAAGAGTGGACCCAGGACTGAGCCCTGTGGGACACCACTTGTGACAGGCTTTGAGTCTGACATGGCTCCAGCAACTCTGACCCTGTGGGTTCTGTCACTTAGCCAGTTTGCAACCCATCTTGTGATGTATGGGTTTACATTCAATCTGATGAGTTTTTCGATGATATCTGAGTGGGGTATTGTGTCAAAGGCCTTTGCCAGGTCGAGGTAGGCTGTATGGACTGCCATTCCCTCATCAATGGCCTTGGTGACTGTCTCGAAAAAGTCAACCAAGTTTAAGAGGCAGGATCTGCCTTTGACAAAGCCAAACTGGGTTGGATCCAAAGTCTGCAAGTTCCCTATGTATTTATTTATGAGTTCCATTATGATCCTCTCCATGGCTTTGCAGATAAGGCTTGTCAAGCTAATGGGGCGGTAATTTCCAGGGTCTGTGGAGGCACCGCCCTTATGAAGTGGGACCACAGTCGCCATGCGCCACTCCTTGGGTACGTATCCTGAGGTGAGGCTAAGATTAAACAGCTGTCCTAACTGTGGGTTTGTCATCTGCTAATGCTGTAAATAACTGAGGGGCCCTGGTATGTATACAGCTGACCTGGTTACAGACAGTGGTATCATTGCATTGCATAACACATGATGCAACTGTGTCAGTACATGGGTACTCTCTACAGTTGATGTAGAGCTTGGTACAGTCCACTGGTCAAGGGTCACATGGTAGTGTACTCTTATATGTCCTACAACATGTATGGATGCGTGTTGGTGGTCCGAGGGCATGGTGGTGTCTGAGGTTTACATCCTAGAATGCAGCATGTGACACTGTGTCCTTCACATGACTCATCTGTGATGCCTTTCATGGGGGTACCGGTCAGCACATGTGAGTGGTCTCTATGTATGTGGGGACACTACCACCTGGAGCGGTCCGTACCTGTGTTATGGCCCACATGCCTGGTTCTGAGGTATATGGTGGTAGTGCTATTGTGCACTACAGATCCATCAGCCAGGTGTTCCTCACTGCACAGATGTCAGTACTCCCCATTGTTGGATCTACAGTGAGCAGCTGTGATTATGGATGCTACACATCTAGCACTGGTTAGCATAAGCATACAATGCAGTTGTCCTCTAGGTGTCAGGGTGTTATCCTGTATTTAGGACATTTGCCTTTAAATGGCACTGTATGGGCGGATGCGACTTGGGTATTATCCCCACTCCCTTGAATCATGGATGCATGTGATATGTGTCAAAGGCCTGTCTACTGTCAGTTATGTCACCCCAGAATGACAAACAATGGACAACCTCGTACTTACAGCAGGACATTGGCTCATTGTGTTGTTCAAGCAGTTGCCACCTCTAACAAGGCTCATTGTGTTGGTCAAGCAGTTTCCACTCCTAGCAAGACATCACTGCGAGTGGTGATATTGTGCTTGGTATGGGATGGTACATCTAAGGTGATGGAAAGCAGCAGACGTGTAAAAGACCAGTGTCAGATATATGTAGAGCAGCGTTCCTGCTAACAATGGCAACTACTAACACCAGAGCCCATTACAATGTGATCTTTACATCTACCTGTAATAGCATGGCCACTGTGTCCTTCTGTGTTTAGAATCAGAGTGCATCCCAGGCAGCCCTGTGCTACTAAGTGTATGAGCATGCCCAGTATAACCTTGTGTAGATGGACACATAGTGCATTCCGAACAGCTCTGTGCTACTAAGTGTGTGAGCATGCCCAGTGACACCTTGTGTCGGTTATGTGCCTCTGTGTATGGGCATGGCCATTGTAAACCTGTATAGTGATAGTAGTCGTCCATTCCACAGATGGGCATACTCCAGGTCAGGATGGATTCCTACTTTAAACACACAGGTTCATAGGTATGTACTTCTTAACTGCCAGCATCCCTGTTGATGTCCACATTCCTAGAAGGTCATAATGACAGCTTTGAAATGTGTAGTCTGTGTGGCGCGACTTGTAACTATGTAGTATTGTAATAGTGATAAGCAGGTGTTCCGTTCCCACCACTGTCGTGTGTGTGTGTTTGTCCCCATTTGCCAGAGGACTGAAAAATGCTTTTAGACTGCTCACACTCCATACAATTCTTATACCCACCTTTAGCAGGGCTGATGATGTCACCCACCTACAAATACACGTCTGGGAGTGCTGTGTTCCAGTAATCTCGGTAGCACGTTCTGTAACTGCATAATGCTGTAATGTAATAAAGTAGTTAGGTTGTTGTTCTAATCCCAGACATGCCATGTGTGTCTGTTTGTCCCCGTCTGCCTGAGGACTGAGTAATGCTTTTAGACTGCTCACACTCCATACATTTCTTATACTCACCTTTGGCAAGGCTGATGATGTCACCCATCTACAAATACACCTCTGGGAGTGCTGTGTCCCAGTAATCTTGGTAGTGCATTCTGTAACTGTGTAATGCTGTAGTGTAATAAAGTAGTTAGGCCAGTGTTCTAATCCCAGACTTGCCGTGTGTGTTTGTCCCGTCTGTCTGAGGACTGAGTAATGCTTTTAGACTGCTCACACTCCATACATTTCTTATACCCACCTTTGGCAAGGCTGATGATGCCACCCATCTACAAATACACCTCTGGGAGTGCTGAGTCCCAGTAATCTCAGGAGTGTATTTTGTAACTGCATAATGCTGTAGTGTAATAAAGTAATTGGGTCGGTGTTCTAATCCCAGACTTGCTGTGTGTGTGTGTGTGTGTGTGTGTGTGTGTGTGTGTGTGTGTGTGTGTGTGTGTGTGTGTGTGTGTTTGTCCCTGTCTGCCTGAGGACTGAGTAATGCTTTTAGACTGTTGACTCTCCATACATTTCTTAGACCTACCTTTGGCAAGGCTGATGATGTCACTCATCTACAAATACACCTCTGAGAGTGCTGTGTTCCAGTAATCTCATTAGCGCATTCTGTAACTGCGTAGTGCTGTACTGTAATAAAGTAGTTAGGTCGGTGTTCTAATCCCAGACATGCCAAGTGTGTGTGTGTGTGTGTGTGTGTGTGTGTGTGTGTGTGTGTGTGTGTGTGTGTCTGCCTGCGTGAGACAAGTACAGTGCTTTGTAAAGTATGTACTCTCTGTACAAATCACACAACCACCTTTGTCATTGCTGCTGTTGTTACCCACCTAGGTATACACCTGTAGGCGTGCCGCAACCCAGTATTCACCGTAGCGTGCGCCCTAAACACGTATTGCTACAGTGTAATACGGTAGGTAGGGGTTTGTATACAGGACATGGCAAGTGTGTGTTTGTCTGTCAGAGCCTGTGTAGAGGTGGCCATGATTGTCTTACCATCAGACATGTTGGGGAGTAGATTTTGTAGTTTTCCTATATGGTGTCCATCTTATGACACATTGGCCACCTCATGAGGAGTACAGCTGTCAGTCAGCCACGGGACTGTGTTGGCAAGCCATACCCATACATCTGGCAAAAGGCCTGGTGAACAAAGTATGCAGCCCTACTAGTACCCTGTATATGTCCCACACCCATGTGCCATGCACAAACTTGCCTAGGATAACCTGCTATGCTGCTAGTACCATGCACATTGATGACAGATAGTAGGCATGGTGTGAATGCAGTGGCCTGCAGAGGACAGGGCACCCTGTACAGCGGTACAATAGGCACATATATGCAGACATTGTGCCTTCACTATGTTCCATACTGAATGTCTGCAACATATGTGGTGCCATCAAATGTGATCCATAGAGGCCAGACAATGCTGTACACATGTGCCCTATATGGACCCATGCCAATGACACCATGGAATACCTGTATCATACTATCAATGCAGGTGCAGGGTTGATCTGCTCACTATAAGCAGGTTTTGCCACACCAGGCCAGTATTGGCATATCGGGGGATAACAGGCTGTGTGCACAACATGTGTCTGCCAAACAAGGTACACCTGTACATGTCACTGTACAGTATTGTGGGACATGTACATCCCAGGAAATGTCCATGTGAAGGACTATCAAACACAGACATGGCATGCATTGCAAAGCTATGGCCATGCACATTGGTAACCAGGATGTCAGGCCAGATAATGCAGTACCCATCTGTGTGGGACATTGCAGACACTACACCCCTGCACTGCACACCATTGTCAGGTGATGCTATGCCAAGGATTACCCCTCACCCAGTCTTGCACAGCCATCTTGCACAGCCAACCACTACACACCCTTGAAGCAATGCATACCTGCATGCCAGTGCTGGCACCTTGTGTCTGCATGTGAGTTGTGATGCTCCCAACCACAGTCACTCCCCATATAACCCTCATTGGCATACCAACAGATGTCAAGCACTTTCACATGCCCTAGCCCATAGAACCTCCAGATATCCCCTGTGGTGCATGTAGTCCTGCGCATTACTGCAGTGTGGCAAACTAAGTAGTTATGTCATGTATTCGTGGCCCTGGCAAAGGTGTCCATGCATGTCCATTAGAGAGTGTGGTTGTGGTGACAATGGCATCTGTTCATGTGGACAGCCATGTGTGCCACACCTAATGTATGTCTACTATATCTCTGTTGCACATGTCACTCACCTAAACACATATATGTTCTTACAGCACAGCAACATGTAGACTTTGTGGCACATGTAATAGTAATGAGTAGTCAGTCAGGGGTTTGACCCCTGTACTTTTTGGCATGTGGCTGACGAAGGTTAGGGTTAAGTCTCCAAGCCCTTCTCTGGTGTACTTTGCCTGTCCCACCCACACACTCTCTGGTGGATGTGAAGGAGTACACCTGCACAGCAGCAGCATGTGTATTGTAAGTGATGGACATAGTCAGGTAATTGTCTCTGCACCTATTGCAGTCCTCCTCTAGCTGACTGCATGTGGTACAGCTGTGATGGTGTTCCCATAGCCATCTGCATGATAAACACAGTACACTATCTAAGGAAAACATGTTGTTATTTGGCCATGACAGTCGATGTGAGTGGTACCTGGATGTGGTGTTCTGACACAACATCACAGATGACATCTGGATGTACCTCAATCATTTTCCACAGTGGGAAATAGCCTAAAGACAGGAGGGTGATGTGCCACACATGACTACAGCATGCAAGTGTAGCTATGTTGCATTGAGACTACTGCCTGTTTAACATGTGTGTGGTAATGGCTATTCTCATTGTTATAATACAGACATGACAGTACTCTGTTCATGAGGGACCCCCAGCTGTAGGGCCATCTGTGAACTGGTCAGTGTGTGGAACCATTTGTTTCCTGTGTTACACACTGAACACACATCTGTGCACAGCAGAAGCATGGTGTGAGGATTGCAGACAGTACATGATAATAGGGATGTGTTACTGCCATCGCATCCCTGACTGGACATGTGTCACATGAGACAGCAGTATGACAGACACTGTCTGGGGTTCCCAGTGACTAGCCAATAATGGGCAACTTTTCATAGCTGCGGTCACACATCTACTACACATTGTACAGATGGCATGCAGTATATATGCATGTGTTGTGCTCCCTCTGCAATGTATACCATCTGTTGTGTTGGGTTGATGGTGATATCTATGCATATTGTCATAGGTAATCCTGTATGCTGTTGCCTATCACTAAGCCATATGTGGGTTTAAACTGCAACACCATAGGCTGAATGGGTTGGGAGGTCCCGGCAGAACCCCCTGTCCCACTTCAGCTGACCATGGCACCGGGCCCTAGCACATCTGGGGCCCAGCCTTAGATATCAGTCTCTGTTGGCTCTGCACCACCTTCTGGTGGTACCACCACTGAGGATGGAGCATGTCTCCCTGGGAGCGGGACCAGACAGGTACATGTCTGCTGTCGTGTGGTCCTGGACATGTTGCATTGGTGGCTCAATAAGGGGTTCTGAAGCAAAATCGCCAGCTCAAGGGCGGAGTGTCACATTTACAGGGTGATGCTGCCCCTCCTGGACAGCCCCCAGCACTGCCTCCTTTGCAGCTGTTTAGGTGCAATGGCAGTTGCCTATGGCTGGGGACCTCCGTCCCACTGTCCCCATGGGCTTGTGAATGTCGAACACCCATCCCTGTCCGGGGTGTATCCCCCCCCACATGTGTCATATACCAACCCTATATGCTGTCTTTTATGTGATCCTACCTATCCTCCATGGCCATACCTACACTCCTTCCCCTACATCTGACCCTCACCTACAGAAACATAAGGCCAATTGGCTCCTAGGACAACATCTGCCCTATACATAGCTTTCCATTACACACGCGCACCCACTGGACACATGAAACCTTTGTAATATGCATCACAACATACTCCTGTTATCCTCACCCCTGTCCCTCAGACGCATGATCCTGGTATGCACATCACTCCTACATGGTCCAGGTACACGTGATGAGGATGACCCCATTGTACACACAACACTACTGGTCCCTCTATGGTTACCCCATTTACCTTTATCATGATGATGATGTTGCACACAGCACCTTGCAAGAGTATTGTTCACACATAATGATTGGACAAGTACTGTTGTGTTAATGTATATTACATGCACAGAGTGATGTATACGGCCAATGTACAACTATTTCTGTGTATGACTGACACATGTCTGTCTGAGGAAGTATTGTGATCACATAGAGCAATACCACTACATAATACAGGCATCACTGGTGTTTCCCATTTCATTCGTTTGTAATGCTTTGTTGCCACATGGTATGTTCCTGATATATCTCTATATATGTATGTACCTATATGCTGGAAATAAATACTCACATGTACATCTACATGATGGGTATATTCCTATACTGTTGAATGACTGCGCTGTATGATATGTTTGTGGTACTGTCCATTGTCTGTATATCTGCCATGGCGTATTGGGAATTCACATTAGCTGTGTGCGCAGGGTCCTGGTTCCGACCCTTGCAAAGGACGTTTATTTGGTTGCAGGGCAGAACAAGCCCACTGGATACGGAGGGAGTAAGGCACATTAAAGCAGTTGGGAGTGGGTGTGTGTGGGTTTGCTCAGTGTTAAGCACTGCTGACCTCTGGTTACAGCTTCTTACACTCGGTTAGCCTCTACATTGCTTTACCAGTGCAATACTCGCATATTGGTAGCCAAACACGCTTACACCCGCTCGCTCCCGCACTTGCAAATGCACCGACATTGGTGCTTGCATCTGTCACTCACATCCCTGGGTGGGAGCGAGGACCACAATATTACCTTGTGAT
>NC_056726.1:166365867-166525867 GCF_019279795.1 Protopterus annectens | reverse complement strand
ACTTGTGTCCAGATGTCTACAGGACTGGACATCGTGTCGTGACACCAAGTCTAATGTTTAGAACAGATACTTATCCCATGAGGGATATCCAAAAATTGTGGGGACAGATGACCTCGATTCTTTTGGCTTTAAGAAAATGAGGTAGGGCTATACATGCAAGGGATACATAGTTTGCAATCCTGAGATTGCCTAGGGTGAGACTGCCTACTAGATATGAGTAGGGGTCACTATATGCAGATATGGCTGCGCCAAGCTAGCAGCCCGAGTATGGTTCATTTTGGTGGACATTCAGGAAGGGGGGTGGTGTGCTGTGGAGGGGATGATGGGTATTCAATTATGTACCCAGGAGTGTTGGGGTTGGATGGCTCAATTCAGGCCAGACCATTATGTGGGTATGTGCTGGTAACGTTTCTGTACATGTGTATTGCACATTTTAATGTTCATATGTTTGTGGGATTGTGTTCTACAGTACGGCCTGTCAGGTTGTATTGCAGATGTGAATGTTTGTTCTTTGGTTTTCTTTCTAATTCACCCACTGCTCCCTCATACACCTCCAGTTCACCTATTGTGCATCCAACCCAGTCTCCCCTTGGCGAATTATTACATTACCCGTCAGCCGCCACCCCCATATTCCACACACACCATCCATCCCTTCTCTGGTTGATGGCCCATGGCACAGTCAACAGAACACATTGCGTACACTACATATCTCTGGTACCAAATATGGTTGTGAGGACTACCCTAGTATTTTTGATCTTCCACATGCTGTACTTCACACACATAGGTACATGCAAATACTTATCTTTCATGACATGGTAGGTAGACCCGGGTAATACCCGTTCATCATGGGCCATCATGACAAGGACTAGTTGGACCACGAATGGGCAGATATTGGGTTAATGCTTTGACCATTGGTAGGGTTGCCACCTTTTCATATGACCAAGATGGGACATTTTCAGGACACACATCAGATTTTACAGGCCAACACATACCCACAGTCAGTACAAAGGATAGTACTTTAGTTTTATGCCTTAATGTAAGCTTATTGTTGTAGCAGTTTAGTTGCTTATTTTGTTACGTTTACTTGCTTATTCTGTTTCTTGTAACATTTAGGTATTTTACATACAGAAATAAGTATTGTATGGGACTATTACATAAAATATGGGACATAATTATGTCCTACAATCGTAGGACATTTGACATTTATAATGGTTTTGGTATGGACACAACTGCCCAGAGGGGGACTGCCCCTCACAATGTGGGACAGGTGGTAACCCTAACCATTGGGCTAGGCTTAGCAACTCGGGGTGTGCTAACACGATGTGTTTCACTTCCACTTGGTATAACTATTGACACTACAATGGAATACGGGCACAGGGTTTTAAATGTCATTTGTTTGAGGGACGGGGACACAATATTCAGCTATGTGCCTTTGTGTTTACTTTTTATTTTGGTGTTCGCAAAACTGTCTTGTATGCTTTGCATACATTTTAGTATCCACGGACACTGACAGGAGTGATTACTATTAGAGGCAGGCTGTACTAGTCAGCATTTTAGGTTGTGCGTATGCAGCTGACATGTTCACGCCTCCGTGCAGCGCTTGGATACGCCCCCTGCACTCGCGCACATTTCCTATGCACGTGGCCGTTGCGGCTGCCCACCTTCATTAATATGCATGTGGTGCTGCTGCACCATCTCTATGCCGCACGGTCAGCGCAAGGCTAATGCCATCCTTGTGCCAAGCTTCATGAATCCCGGGGATAGTAATGCAAAGCCATTTATTCTAGCAGCTTTCTAAATATATAAGGGCAGTAGCTGTCTCTGATTTTAGTCCTTTCTCCACCATTAATTTTTAGCTTTCTCCTTGATATTTGAAGTAAGAAGTTGAGAGATATTTACGAGTGTTGCAGTGGACTGCACACTATAGTCTGACAGTAGTGAGCTCAGAAGATAAATTCCAGTGTGCCAGTTATTTATGTATTTTTTAATTCAGTTGCAATCAGAAATCTGAAGGGTACAATCACAGTCATGCAAATGGCAGTGATTGATGATCACATCTGTGTGTTTGTGTGGAAGGTAACGGTGTGTGTTTATGTATATATGTGTACTGTATGGGCAGAATAGATGCTCTCAGCTATCCCCGAGGTCACAGAATGTCTATTTTTACCTTAAATATTGGTCTGTTCCTTGTAAAGTTTGTGGGTTTTTTTCTGGCAAATCAGTGAGGATTGCTGTTATTAAATCATGACAGACATTTGAGTTTCAGACTTAGTAGCTCTCAAGTAGTCTACTGTTGCAAAGTCTGATATTTTAGTAACTTTCCAAGTATATAATGACAGTAGCTATCCCTGATTTTGTTGCTTTGTCTGCAAATATTTTCAGATTTCTCTTTGATTATTGAGCTGAAGGTTGACAAGTATGGGGGGGGTTGCACATTGTATTCTGAGAGCAGTAATCTGAGAAGTTCCTGTGCATCATTTATGTATTTATTTCTTCATTTGATCTCTTTCAAATATCTGAAGTGTGATGTCACAGTCATACAAGTAGCTGTAAGTGATGGTCAACTGTGTGTGTATATGGGTCTGTGTGTGTGTGTGTGTGTGTGTGTGTGTGTGTGTGTGTGTGTGTGTGTGTGTGTGTGTGTGTGTGTGTGTGTGTGTGTGTGTATTTGTTGGGGCATAGATGCTTTCGACTGTCCTTGATTTTGCATAATGTCCCTGATATATTCCCTCATATTTTGGTCTGTACCATATAAAGTTTTTTTCAGGAAAATCAGTCAATATTGTGGTCACTAAATAATGACAAAACAGCTGAATTTCAGACTTAACAGCCTTCAGAAAAATCATGCTAATGCAAAGCCAATATATTATTATAGAAACTTTCTTAGTTTATAAGGGCATCAACTGTCCATGATTCTGACCCCTTTTCCACCATTATGTTTTAGCTTTCTCCTTAATACTTGAGAAAAGACATTCCCAGGGATTCATGAAGCTCGGCTGAAGGACAGCGTAGCCTTGCGCTGAGCATGTGACGTAGAGATGGCGGAGCAGCACCATATGCATATTAATGAAGGCGCACTGCCGCACCATCCACGTGCAAAGGAAATGTGCGCGAGTGCAGGGGGCGTGTTTAAGCGAACATGTCCGCTACAGTTGCGCAACCTAAAATGCTGACTAGTACAGCCTGCCTCTAATACCAATCAATCCTGTCAGTGTCCGTGGATACTGAAATTTATGCAAAGCATATAAGAGAGTTCCACGAACAACATAAGAAAATTACAGGAGTAAACACACAAGCACGTAGCTGAATGTTGAGCCCCCGTCTCTAGAACTATTACATTTAAAACCCTGTGTCCGTATTTCATTGTAGTGCTGATTTTTATACCAAGTGGAAGCAAAACGCAGCATGTTTGCACGTCGCTGCCCTTTGCTAAGCCTAGCCCAATGGTTAGAGCATTCGTCTAATATCTGCCCATTTGCGGTCTGAGTCGTCCTTGTCTGGACAGACCAAAAATGAATGGGTATTACCCGGGTCAACCTACCATGTCATGGAAGATAAGTATTTGCGTGTACCTATGTGCCTGAAGTACGGCATGTGGAAGACCAAATATGCTAGGGTTGTCCTCACAACCATATTGTTACCAGAGATATGTAGAGTACGCAGTGTGTACTGCTGTCTGTGCCATGAGCCAGCAACCAGAGAAGAGATGGATGGTGTGTATGTGGAATTTGGGGGGGGGGTGATGGGTAATGTAATAATTCACCAAGGGGAGACTGGGTCAGATGTACAATAGGTGAACTGGAGGTGTACGAGGGAGCAGTGGGTGAATCAAAAAGGAAACCAAAGAACATATATTCACATCCCCAATACACCCTGACAGGCCATACTGCAGAACACAATCCCACAAACATATGAACATTAAAATGTGTGATACACATGTACAGAAGTGGTACCGGCTCACACCCACATAATGGTCTAGCCTGAACTGAGCCATCCAACCTCTACACACCTGGATTCATAATTGAATACCCATCATCCCATCCACAGCACCCCCCCCCTGCTGAACGTCTACCAAAACCACCCATACTCGGACTGCTAGCTTGGGCCAGCCATATCTGCACATAGTTCCGAATACCCACATCTAGTATGCAGTCTCACCCTAGGCAGTCTCAGGCTTGCAAACTAGTTATCCCATGCATGTATAACCCTCCCTCATTTTCATACAGCCAAAAGAATGGGAGTCATTGGCGTCCACAATTTTTGGACATCCCTCATGGGATAAGTGTCTGTTCTAAAGATTAGACTTAGTGGCACAACACAATGTCCAGTCCCGTAGACATCCGGACACAAGTTGCATTAGCAGTAGTTGTCCACAACCCTGCTCAGCCTCCAGCCGGTCTTGCATAACCTACGACCCGGGATTAAACACCTGACCGTGATGCATGTCTCCCCATGTGCATTATTGGGAATATATTGCCTTTCACATGTTCCCTAGAAGCTTCCCCATAGCCATCATCCAAATAGTACACTTCCACAAATTGTATACCCTGTCCAGGTTCCACATCATAATGATGCACACAACTCCTGTATACAAATGGCACACATCTCTCCCGGATGCGGGTGTTCATATACATGGCCATGTACAGCCCCAGATATGTAGTCATACATCTATAAATGTACATACTTATACACGCATAGCTACAGCTACACATCACACAAACATACATATAAGTAGTTGTCAAGTATGTGTCCTATTTATAAATATGCACACTTGCAAATGTATATATATGTCTCTCGGAAACATATGAACATGAACATGTACTATACATATGTACACCAACCGACTGTCACATTTGCTGCCAGTAGTGTGGAATGCCTTTAGTAAGGTCATATATCCTAACTACCATCCATGTAGAATGTACCACGGATGGTGTAGTGGTCAAACCAGTGACTAAGGTGTTTCTGTTCCTGGGTCCAAGCATGTAAGGGCTGCTAATTTTATATGATGCCCAGAATAATGGCCGTCAGATATAGGGTGATTAAGTCACTTACAAGCTGACGTAAGTGGGTATGTGCAGTGGTAAGTGGCAGTCATTGAACAGTATGGGAAATGTAAATAAATATGTAGGTGTATATACATGTGTGTGTACAGACATACATATATATACATGAAGAATGAACATGGTCACAATAAAGCAGTAATAACAAATGTGAAGGGAAACAGCAGTTGAATACCCCGTATTATTTAGTGCTGTTATATCAAGCTGTCCAGAGGTGAGCAAACCTCCTGCGTCTCTAACCACAGATACAATGCTAACAATGGAACTAATTTTATCCACATGCTAAGTCTGACTTTCAAACAGGTACAGGACAGTCCTAGTCTCCATTCAAACAAACCAAAAACCAGAAGACTAATTGAACACCATGACCATTGTATAAGCGTATGCTCCAGGACTATAAGCTTGGGACGTCTGAATATACGTGGAGTGAGCCAACATATGGAATGTGTCTATAGCAGTAGGGAGTGGCGCATGTGTAGTGGTGTGGTTTATTTCCGACCGGAGAATGGATGACTGCTGTGTTAGTGATGTTTTGCTGCGTTTGTTATGGTAACTATGAACCATGGGTATGCATGCAAATGAAGCAGCACAGCAATAGTGTAGTGGTTAGAGCATCCGCCTATCGAACAGACATTGCCAGTTTGACTGCAGCACACATCATGTATGATGCATAATCCATATACGAGCATATCCTGACAATTTTATGCTGTATAAAGATATAGTACCATTGAAATGTGAACTGGGGTGACGTCTCACAGTAAGAATACAGAAGGTGATTGCGTGATGGAAAATGATGGTTAAACATGGAGAAACGGAAAACCACTGCTGAAAAGTGTTGTACTCACCCTTTGTCCAACAGCCCTCGTTCTGCCCAGCAACACAATAAACCGCCTAAGCCAGGCTCGATGCCAGGACCCTACACACCACAACCAATGTGATTTACCACTAAGCCACGGCAGTTATACCTAACTCTGATGTTATCACAAACATAGCAGACAGCGCAGTCATTCAACAGTATGATGAAGCAATTAATCATGTAGATGTATATGCATGCGGATGTACAGTTTATATATATATATATATATACATCTACAGGACAAACATGGGCACAAGAAAGCATTCATAACAAATGCAAAGGAAAACAGCAGCAGAACACCTGTATTATCTAGTGCTGACATATCCAGCTGGCCAGAGGTGAGCAAACCTCCTGCGTCTCTAACTACAGGTAGGATGCTAACAATGGGACTAACTTTGTTCACATACTAAGTCTGACTTTCAAATGGGTACAGGGCAATGCCGGTCCCCAGTCAGACAAGCCTAAAACCATATGAACATCCTGACCATCATATGAACGTATGTGCCAAGACTATAGGCTTGGGAAGTCTGAATATACTTGGAGTGAGTCAACATGCGGGACGGGTCCAGAGCAGTAGGGAATGGTGCATGTGTAGTGGTGCAATTTTCCCAACGGGAGAATGGATGCCTGCTGTGTTAGTGAAGTGTTGAGGCATGTGTTTGGGAAACTATGAACTATGGGTATACATATAAATGAAACAGCACACCAATAGTGTAGTGGTTAGAGCATCCGCCTAATGAACAGGAATTCACGGTTCAAGTTCGACTATAGCACATATCATTTTCCATGTGGAATGAATGTCGTTCTGCTGTAAAACCGACATAATAACATGTAAAAGTGAACTTGAGTATCGTATGGGACTTTTAACCAGATCCTTTCAATCAAAGTGGTACTGTCATAATGAATAAGGCACAAGTAAGCACAAATAAGTGGCAGTAAACATATATAACAAACAGTAAACATATGTGAGTGCGCATGCACGGGTGTAAGCAGCGCCCAGCATAGGAAATGTATATAAGTATGTACAGATGTAATATATATATCTATATATATATATATATATATATATATATATATATATATATATGTATATATATATACACGCACACACACACACACATACACACACACACACACACACACACACACACACACACACACATATATATATATATATATATATATATATATATATATATATATATATATATATATATATATATATATATATATGAAGAATGAACGGTGTAACAATAAAGCATAGACAAGGGATGAGAAGGGAATCAACAGCAATTAAAGCATTATATAGTGCTGTCAGCGTCATAACAAGCTGGCCAGGAGTGAGCAAAGCACTGCTACTCACACCACAGGCAGGGTTTTACCAATGGGAGTAACATTGTTCATCTGCTAAGTCTACTTTACAAACACTCAGATGGTAGTCCCCAGTGGGACTACCAAAAATTTACAGGATATTTGGATTTCCATGCATTACACAAGCAAGGGCAGGTATGTTCAAGGACTAAATGGTGGGAGAGCATGATATTACATGTGTTGGGACAACATAGGTGTAGGGCCCCTTACACTGGGGGGAGGGCAATGTGTGGTGGTGTGTCATGGCTGTGAAAGCAACTGGATTGCGTGTATGTCGAACTCGGGTGGGGTCGAGGAACCATGGGTATGTGATTATGGATCTAGGCATCTCATGGTTGGATGGCCTGGTTCTAATTGGACTGCCTCATGGAGGCCAGCGAGCTAGTTATATGTATGTATGCATACACATATGCATACATCTATATGTAGTAGTACATTCCCTGTAACATATCCATTCCATTTGCAGACATAAACACATGAATGTGCCCTTACAAACCACGACAGTAGATAGAATAATAGGTAGTACATAAGAGGAAAGAGACGAAATTGCTAAAATGCAGAAGTCTGTACAATGTCCGAAGTCATTGCTGTGCTGAATAAATCAAATGTGAGGACTGTCTCACACAGAAAATTATTCCTGTGATCTGCCTGCAACAGCAACGCCAATTAATAAACCAGTCTATTTGTAAATGAATCATGCCAAACACATACATAATTAGTTCTCATGTGTAACGTATGTGTTACCATATAGTCAGACTAGTTAATTCATTGTAGTGTCATGTTAAAGGGAGTAAGTATGTAAGGAAGTAAGAGTCTAATCTTGACATAAAGACAAGCGTGTCCCATGTGGGATAACACATATATTGCGAATAGTGTCCTATTGGTCACTCATGTCACCAATGTTTGTGGACTAAACGTTAAGGTTTCCTGAGGATACATGTAGTGAGTCAACTGATGGGATAGGTCTACAGGGGTAGGGAGCGGCCAATGTGTACTGGTGTGGATACACCACGAATCCAACTGGAGAATGGATGCTGCTGTGTTAGTGAAGTGTTGATACGTGTGTTCGTGTAACTATTAACCATGGGTATACATCTAAATGAGGCATCACACCAATAGTGTAGTGGTCAGAGCATTTGTATAATGAACAGGCATTCACGGTTCAATTTAGACTATAGCACGTATCATTTTCCATGTGGAATGAATGTCGTTCTGCTGTAAAACCGGCATAATAACATGTAAAAGTGAACTTGAGTATCGCATGGGATTTTTAACCAGATCCTTTCAATCAAAGTGGTACTGTCATAATGAATAAGGCACAAGTAAGCACAAATAAGCGGCAGTAAACACTTATAACAAACAATAAGCATATGCGGGTGTAAGCAGCGCCCAGCATAGGAAATGTATATAAGTATGTACAGATATAATATATATATATATATATATATATATATATATATATACACACACACACACACACACACACACACACACATACATATATATATATACATATATATATATATATATATATATACATACAAACACACATATATATATATATATATATATATATACACACACACACACACACACACACACACACATATATATATATATCTATATATATCTATATATATATATATATATATATATAAAGAATGAACGTTGTAACAATAATGCATAGACAAGCCATGAGAAGGGAATCAGTATTATAGAGTTCTGTCAGCATATGTCATATCACGCTGGCCAGGAGTGAGCAAAGCACCTCTACTCACACCGCAGGCAGAATATTACCAGTGGGAGTAACATCGTTGAATTGCTAAATCTACTTTACACACAGACAGAGGGTAGCCCCTGCTGGGACAACCCAAAAATTATATAGAACATTTGGGCATCCAACCATTACACAAGCAAGGGCAGGTATGTTCAAAGACTAAATGGTGGGAGAGCCTGAGAATACACGAGGTGGGACAACATATATGTAGGGCTCCTAACGCTCTGGAGAGGGCAATATTTGGAGGTGTGTCATGGCTGCGATAATAAGTGGATAATGGAAGTTACGCATGTAAATAGAACACGGGTGGGGTGGAGGAACTATGGGTATAAAATTATGGATCCAGGCATGCCAGGATTGGATGGTCCATTTCTAAATGGACCACCCCGTGGAGGTCAGCGAGTTCGTAATAGGTATATATGCATAAATACGCACATGCAGACATCAATATGTAGAAGCACATTCTCTGTAACACATGCATTCCATTTGTAGACATAAATAACAGGAATGTGCACATACAAACATTGACAGTAGATGGAATAATAGGCTGTGCAGAAGAGGGACGGGATGAAACTGCTAAAATGCAGAGGTCTCCAAAGTCAGTGCTGTGCTGATGATTATCAAATGTGAGAGCTTCCCCACACATGGAATCATTCCTGTGATCTGTCCGCTACGGCAACGCCAAGTACTAAACTGGTCTATTTGTAAAATAAATACGCTGAACACGTACATAATTAGGCTCCCATGTGTAACATGTGCGTTACCACATAGTCTCACATATTAATTAATTGTAGTGTCATGTTAACGGGAGTAAGGATGTAATGAAGTATAGAGTCTAATTTTGCCATAAACATATGCGTGTTCCATGTGGGGCAACCAAATATTTGTGAATAGTATTCCTTTGGTCACGCACATCACCAATGTTTGTGGACTAAATGTATGGGAGTTTTGAGGATACTTGGAGTGAGTAAACTGATGGGATGGCTCTATAGGAGTAGGGAGTGGCCAGTGTGTAGTGATGTCGATACACTGTGAATACAAATGGATGACAGCAGTGTTAGGGAGGCATTGGGGTGTGTATTTGGGGAACCAGGAGCCATGGGTATATGGGTGTATATGCATATAGAGCAGCACAGCAATAGTGCATTCGTTACAGCAACCCCCTAACAAACAGGCATTCTTGTACCGAATCCCACTGTATCACATTCCAATTACCATCGGTAATCCGTACATGAACATATTGCGACATATGTCCACTGTATAACCTGCTAAATGTTGATTACAAGATAACAGGAGTGAAGTGTCAGTGTCATAATGAATAAGGCACTAGTATGCAGGTGAAGCATATATAAACACCATTACGCATGTGTAAGTGCGTTTGCACGGGGTATGTATTGGTTTACAGACACACACACACACACACACACACACACACACACACACACACATATATATTTACATATATATATATATATATATATATATATATATATATATATATATATATATATATATATATATATATATATATATATATATATATATATATATATATATATATATATATATATATATATATATATATATATATATATATATATATATATATATATATATATATATATATTATATATATATATATTTATATATATATATATATATATATATATATATATATATATACATATATATATATATATATATATATATATATATATGTGTGTGTGTGTGTGTGTGTGTGTGTGTGTGTGTGTGTGTGTGTGTGTGTGTGTATGTGTGTGTGTGCGCATAGATATACAGAGATATACAGCTATGATAGGAAACAGCAGACAGGAATGGCATATGTTAACAGGCTATGCCAATGGAAGTGAGGAGCCCAGGCAAAAAACATGAAACACATAGCATGCCCTTCCACCCCCCCCCCCCCAGCTGGACATGGGAAACATACACGCAAACAATGTAAAGAGTCCACTGCTCCCCAGACCACAGGCAGGATACAACCAGGGGGGTACACAGTGCACCCGTGGATTCTAATCTTGGAACACAGACTGGAACGTCCCTTGCAGGACAGCCCAAATTTTGCCCAAACCAAATAAAGGCGATAGACTGGGCATTTTGTCCATGGTGTATACAGACTTAGAATACAAGGGAGGTTAACCCTGATGACCCATGAGCCGAGACAATTGTATGAAATGGGTCCCGTGAAGTGGAGAGTGGGCAGCATGTAGTGGTGTGTCCAGTACAGACCAGGACCCAGAGTAAGGATGGGTGCTGTTGAGGAGGAGAGGGTGGGGGAACTATGGGTAGCTACTTATGGGTCTAGGTGTGCAGGTGTTGGCTGATGTGGGCTTATATGGACAGCCCTAGGGATGCAAGCAAATGTGTTCATTGGGCAGAGGCGCCGGCCAACGAGCAGCCACACCCACTGCGAGACCCACTAAAGCAAAGTGTAACCTAAATGGCAAGGAATGGAATAACCAGATGTAGACGTATATATGTAGGGGTATGTGTGTATATATCTACCCATAGCGACATAGAGATATGCTTCTCCCTCACCGTAGTATGAATGTATACATACAGAGGAAGAATACAGATACATACCCACATATAAACATATACATATGCAGACAACCATAGACCCCTATGTCATTAGATTTTATATATATATATATATATATATATATATATATATATATATATATATATATATATATATATATATAGACAGCAATATATAAATATACATGTATGCATACATATACAGATATATCTGTATATCTTAATGTAAATATATATATATATATATATATATATATATATATATATATATATATGACAGTAAATATATACATGTATATAGCTAGGATATGATAAAGCATTTACAAGTAACATATGTTCACAGGCTGTGCATATGGTGGTGGGAGGGCCAATAAACAAACGTGTAACACGTAGAATCACCCCCCCCCCAGCTAGGCTGATGAGATATACAGACACACAATAAAGGTAAACACACCACTGCTTCCCAGACCACTGGCAGGATACTACCAGTGGGAGAGACCTGCAAGGTCTAATCTTGAAACATAGACATCGGTGTCCCTTGTGGGACACCGAAAATTAATGATTGGAGCCAGTCCAGGTAATGACTTATCTAACCAGGATGTAGATGTACACGGGCCAGTAGGTTGTGCAAGCCTGATATCCCATGGGTTGACACAACGTACATGTGTCCCGACATGGGGAGAGTGGGCAGTGTGTAGTGGTGTGTTTATACCCCACCTGCACCCACAGTAAGGATGAGTGCTGTAGAGGAGTGGCAGGTGGGGGAACTATGGGTATGCGATTATGGGCCTAGGTGTGCAGCTGTTGGCTGGCAGAGCCATATCAGGTCCACCCCGGGGATGTAAGTAATATCCCGATATGGGCATAGCTGACACCCATACCTCCCAACCCCTAAGAGCACATCCACTGCATAGGCCATAAACCATTGGGGGAACACATAGGGACCATACCATTGAACTCTCCCCGATTACCAGGGACATCCCTGATTTTGACTCAGATTCTAACTCTGTCCCATCTAAACCCTCCTAGAACTAGTGATATTAGGAGGAAACGTGGTGGATTACAGGTAATGAATAACGAAAACACTTAAGAGTCATAAACAGCATGTACCTCAGACAATGTGTATGAATTCATATGCTCTAAGTCTGTCAATGTGTCAGTTTAATAGCACCAATAATTTAAATGTGTCCCTGATGTCGTTATGCCGTGTCCCTGATTCAGTCTTCATTTTTCCCCAATCATATGAGAGGTCTGATAGGGACAGAAAGGACATATTCCACTGACTACCTTAGAAAGATGATAGAATAATAGGTATGCAGTAGCATGACATGGCTGACGGATGTGGGTCCCAAAACCCAATTACTTGTCTGTATTGAAGAGTCTCAGTTCCCATGTATCAGCCAGATGGGTGCACATTGTAAGAAGAACACACAAATAATATAAATAAAACACTGGACAGGCCGCGGATTCAGTACAGTCAAATGGCATGCCGTCGCCTAATGAGCTGCCATTCCCGATACTGTAGGCATGTAATGTGATGTAATAGGCATCACAAGGTAATATTATGGTCCTCGGTCCTGCCCAGCGGTGTGAGTGTCAGATGCAAGCACCAATGTCAGTGCATTTGCAAGTGTGGGAGCAAGCGGGTGTAAGCCTGTTTGGCCGCCAGTATGCGAGTATTACACTGGTAAAGCAATGTAGAGGCTAACTCAGTGTAAGAAGCTGTAACCAGTGGTTAGCATTGCTTAACACTG
Organism: Protopterus annectens; assembly: GCF_019279795.1. Classification (NCBI taxonomy): domain Eukaryota; kingdom Metazoa; phylum Chordata; order Ceratodontiformes; family Protopteridae; genus Protopterus; species Protopterus annectens. Next base: position 166,512,490 of record NC_056726.1, on the reverse strand, counting down.
TGCAAACCCACGCACACCCGCTCACAACTGCTTTAATGTGCCTTAATCCCTTCGTATCCAATGGCCTTGTTCTGCCCTGCAACAAAATAAATGGCCTCTGCAAGGCTCGGACCCAGGACCCTGCACACACAGCTAATGTGATTTACCAATACACCATGGCAGATATACAGACATCGGACCTTACCACAAACATATCATACAGCGCAATCATTCAACAGTATAGGAATATATTCCATCATGTAGATGTATGTGTGAGTGTTTATGTCCAGCATATAGGTACATGCATATACAGAGATATGTCAGGAACATACCATGTGACAACAAAGCATTACAAATGAATGAAAAGGGAAACACCAACAATGCCTGTATTATGTAGTGGTGTTGTCCTATGTAATATCAAGACTCCCTCAGACAGGCATGTGTCATTCATACACGCAAACAGTTGTACATTAGTCATATACATCACTATGTGCATGTAATGTACATTAACACAACAGTTCCTGTCCAATCATTATGTGATAACAGTACCCTTGCAAGGTGCTGTGTGCAGCATCATCATCATGATAAAGGTAAATGGGATATCCATAGAGGGACCGGTAGTGTTGTGTGTACAATGGGGTCATCTGCATCACGTGTACCTGGAACATGTAGTAGTGATGTGCATACCAAGATTGTGCGCCTGAGGGACAGGAGTGAGGATAACAGGAGTACATTGTGATGCATATTACAAGGGTTACATGTGTCCAGTGGACATGTATGTGAAATTGACAGCTATGTATGGGGTAAATGTTGTCCTAAGAACCGATTGGCCTTATGTTTCCATAGGGTGAGAGTGGGATGTGGGGGAAAAAGAGTAGGTATGCCTGTGGCGGATAGGTTGGGTAGGATCACAGACAAGACAGCATACAGGGTCGGTATATGACACATGTGGGGGGATACACCTCAGACGGGGAGGGGTGTTTGGCATTCACAAGCCCATGGGAACAGTGGGACGGAGGTACTCAGCTATGGGCAGCCACCACTGCACCAAAACAGCTGCAAAGGAGGCAATGCTGGGGGTTGTCCAGGAGGGGCAGCCTCACCTTGTAAATGTGACACTCTGCCCTTGAGCTTCTGTATCTGGCCTCAGAACCCCTTATTGAGCCCCCAACACACCACGTCCAGGATCGCACGACAGCAGACATGTTCCTGTCTGGCCCTGCTTCCAGGGGTGACAAGCCCCATCATCAGTGGTGGTACCATCAGAAGGTGGTGCAGAGCCAATAGAGTTTGAGGTCCAATGCTGGGCTGCAGATGTGCTGGTGCCCAGTGCCATGGTCAGCTGAAGAGGGACAGGAGGTTCTGCCGGGACCTCCAAACCCATACAGCCTATGATGTTGCAGTTTAAACACAGATATGGCTTAGAAATAGACAACAGCATTCAGGCTTACTTACAACAGTATGCATAGATATGACCATCAACCCAACACAACAGATGGTATACATTTGCAGAGGGGGCATAACACATGCATATATACTGCATGCCATCTGTACAAAGTGTAGAAGACGTGTGACTGCAGCTATGAACAGTGGCCCATTATTGGTTTGCCACTGAGAACCCCAGACAGTGTCTGTCATACCACTGTTTCATGTGACATATGTCCAGTCAGGGATGCAATGGTAGTAACACATTCCTATCACCATGTACTGGCTGCAATCCTCACACTATGCTCCTGCTGTGCACAGATGGTGTTCAGTGTGTAACACAGGAAACAAATGGTTCCACACACTGATCAGTCCACAGATGGCCCTACAGATGGGGGTCCCTCACGAATAGAGCACTGTCATGTCTGTTTTAAAACATGCAGAATAGCCATTACCACACACATGTTAAACAGGCAGTATTCTCAATGAAGCATAGCTACACTTACATGCTGTAGTCATGTCTGGCACATCACCCTCCTGTCTTTAGGCTATTTCCCACTGTGTATGATGTTTGAGAAACATCCAGATATCATCTGTGATGCCATTTCCAAACATCACATCCAGGTACAACTCACAGCAACTGTCATGGCCAAACACCAACATGATGTTCCTAGATATTGTACTGTGTTTATCATGCAAATGGCTATGGGAAAATCATCACAGCTGTTCCACATGCAATAAGCTAGAGGAGGACTGCAATAGGTGCAGAGGCCATCACCTAATCATGTCCATCACTTACAATACACATGCTGCTGCTGACCAGGTGTACACCTCCACATCCACCAGAGAGTGTGTGGGAGGGACAGACAAAGTGCATCAGAGAAGGGCTTGGAGACTAAAACCTAAGCATCGTCTGTCACACACCTACCAGTACAGGGGTGAAACCCCTTACTGACTAGTCATTACTATTACAAGTGCATGCAGTTACTACATGTGCCACAAAGCCGACATGTTGCTGTGCTGTAAGAACATATATGTGTGTTGGTGAGAGACATATGCTACAGAGCTATAGTAGACATACATTAGGTGTAGCACACATGGCTGTCCACATGAACAGATGCCATTGTCACCACAACCACATTCTCTAATGGACTTGCATTGACACTCTTTACCAGGGCCACAAATACACTCCCTAACTACTTAGTTTGCCACACTGCAGTAATGCACAGTTACTACATGCACCACAGGGGATATCTGAAGGTTCTATGGGCTAGGGCATGTGAGCGTGTTTGACATCTGTTGGTATGCCAATGGGGGTTATACTGGGAGTGACTGTGGTTGGAAATATCATAACCTACACGCAGACACAAGGTGCCAGTACTGACATGCATGTATGCATTGCTTCATGGGTGTGTAGTGGTTGGCTGTGCAAGATGGCTGTACAAGGCTGGGTGAGGGGTAATCTTTGGCATCGTGTCACCCAACAATGGTGTGCAGTGTGGTACAGGGGTGTAGTGTCTGCAATATCCCACACAGATGTGTACTGCATGAACTACCCTGACATCCTGGTTACCATTGTGTATGGCCATAGCTTTGCAATGCATGCCATGTCTGTGTTTGATAGTCCTTGACATGGACATTGCCTGGGATGTGCATGTCCCACAATACTGTACAGTGACATGTACAATTGTACCTGGTTTGGCAGTCACATGTTGTGTACACAGACTGTTATCCTCCGATATGCCAATACTGGCCTGGTGTGGTGAAACCTGCTTATAGTCAGCAGGTTGACCCTGCACCTGCATTGATAGCATTATACAGGTATTGAGTGGCATCGGTCCATACAGGGCACATGTGTACGGCATTGTATGGCCTCTGTGGATCACATTTGATGGCACCACATATGTTGCAGGCATCCAGTGGGGAACATAGTGAAGGCACATTGTCCGCAATTATGTGCCTATTCTACCACTGTACAGGGTGCCATGTTCTCTGCAGCCCACTGATATCACACCATGCCTACTATCTGTCATCAATGTGCATGGTACTAGCAACATAGCAGGATATCCTAGGCAAGTGTGTTTGTGTATGACACATGGGTTCAGGACATATACCGGGTACTATTAGGGTTGCATACTTTGTTCACCAGGCCTTTTGCCAGATGTAGGGGTATGGCTTGCCAACACAGTACCGTGGCTGACTGACATCTGTACTCCTCGTAAGGTGGGAATTGCGTCATAAGATGGGCACCATATAGAAAAACTACAAAATCCACTCCCCAACATGTCCAGTGGTTAGACACGCACAGCCACCCCCACACAGGCTCTGACAGTCAAACACACACACCTGCAATGTCCTGGATTTCAACTCTTACCTACCTAATGTATCACACTGCAGTAATACGCATTTACAGCACGCGCTATGGAGGATACCAGGTTACAGCACTCCTAGAGGTGTATTTCTAGGTGTGTGACATCAGCAGGATTGCCAAAGGAGAATATATGAATTGTACGGAGTGTGAGTACTCTAAAAGCATTGGTCTGTCCTCAGGCAGATGGACACACACACACACACACACACACACACACACACACACACACACACACACACACACACACACACACACACACACACACTTGGCAAGTCTGAGATTACAACACTGGCAAACTACTCTATCACACTATAGCAATACACAGTTACAGAATGCACAACAGAGACTACTGGTCTATGACGTTCCCAGATGTGTATTTCTAGGTGGGTGACATCAGCAGCATTGCCAAAGGTGAGTATATGATTTGTGCATACTGTGGGTAGCCTATAAACCATTTCTCTCTACACAGTCTGAGACAGACAGACAAGCACACATTCACACACACAATTGGCAAGTCTGGGGGTAGAACTACTACCTAACTAGTATAACACTACAGCAGTATGCAGTTATGGGATGCACCATAGAGATTACTGAGCTACAGCTTTCCCAAAGGTGCATTTTACAATGGATGACCTCAGCAGGCTTGTCATAATACTGCTATGGGGAGGGCAGTGTGTGCATAGGTCATAACCCAGTCATGTAGGGGTTGACATGCCACATGCGTGCACACATGGGGCCATATGTCACAGGTACATGTATACAGCTACTAGATGACTACTTCCCTGTACAGTCATGTTGTACAGCTGGCACATGCACCACATAGTCTGACATGCTGAGAGATACAGGTGGCTAGTATCTGCAGTGAATGACATCTGCACCTCATGTGTTTGGGGCCCTTTGGCTGTGTACTGGATGGGACAGGCTCAGATGGGTCCTTGTCATGGTCACCCTCTTCCACACATCTATGTCCATCTACCTTTGACCTATTATAGTGTGTTGTCCTTACATATATGCCTGTATTCCTATCCACTGTGTGTGTAAGGCATGAGTGGTGCATACTGACATGTGTCTGCACTAAGAACTGCGACCGCCAGATATGTCCAGACCACAGGTTTTTGCAGACATGGCCTTCATGTGTTTAAGTGTGTGAGCATGCCCAGTATGACCATTCAGTATGTTATTGACTGACATTGCCTTCTTACCTTCAATTGCGTGAGCATGCCCAGTATGGCCATCTGTATCGCATGTGTTACATGTCCAGGTAGTTTGTACTGTGGTGCTGACCATTGTGTTGTACACCAACAGGTAGCATGTTGTGCCTGCAGGGCATCCATTGGTCATGTGGCATTGACTGTTGCTACATTTCTACATAGCGAGGGGGACGACACCTGACTGTATCTACATTTCTACACAGGAGTGGGGAGGCATACCTGACTGTTGCTATAAGTGTACGTTGAATGGGGGGCACACCTGACACTTGTACACATTTGCTAGTACTGTACTGGTATGTCAGGCACTCCATTTCAGTGTGTAGTCTTACCTATTGTGCTGGCTAGAGGCATACCAGTGTACTACAGATCTTAGCTTTAATTACCAACATATTAGTTTCTGACCTCCTAGCCTTCATGACCTACATCCAACTGCCTGGCCTGCTGTAATCTGTCTGTGTGGGTCTGTGGGAGGAGTTACCCATAGGGCACATTCAGAGGCCATAGTACAGCATTTGATGGTGTTGGTCTACACCTGTCCAGCTGGTTGAGACTTGTGTGGGTCTTATGGACACACATGACACTCAGCCCATTACCTGCAGTGGGTTTTGTCACTCTGTGAAGTACTGGCTACTATGATGACTCCAGTATGTGTTACAGATGTCATGGTGCCATTATGGGTGTCTACTGTCTGCTGCCTTAACATTCAGCCACCCAATTCCCTTGCATGCTCACATCCATACCATAGCTACAGGTACCAACACATTCTACTACATTTGGCAATTGGTAGGTTGATTGATTTACCTTGAGGGTGTGCCAGACTTGAGGATGGTGTGGGAGGGCTGCCTATGTCAGATGCACATAGTACACTCCCTATACATGGCTGAGCACAGGTAGTGTCATGTTTGGCATCCCTTTTACTGTCTGTGAGAGTCAAAGAGGGTGACATTCTCTGGGTCCCTACTGTGTCAATGCATATGCTATGTGTTGCCTCTTTGCCAAGGCCAGGTCATACTGCGCATGCCTCCTTCCGCGTACTGGGTCAGGCTCAGGTTCTTCCTCCTCCGAGTCACTCTGTGCCTGTACAGGCCTTGGTACTGGTGGGGGACTGTGTGACCCTGCCCCATGCTGTTCCTGCTGCAACTGTTTTCGCAGGATCATATTGTGTAGCATAGCACATACCATAACAATTTGGGTGCATGTAGCTGGTGAATACTGCAAGGCTCCACCAGATGTGTCCAGACTCCAGAACCATGACCTAAGCATCCCAAACACATGCTCTATTATATGTCTGGCCTGTGTGTGTGCCTCATTATGGCATTGTTGTCAGGTGTGTGTGTGTGCATTTCTGATGGGTGTCATCAGCCATGGCTCCAGTGGGTACCCAGCATCCCCCACTAGGTGACCGTAGGGGATGTCCATATTGCCAAAGCTGTGGTACAGCTGTGTCAGATGCCATATTTCTGAATCATCATAGCTTCCAGGGCAGCCAGCACACACATTCATTATAATGCCCTGGGCATCACATACGACCTGGCAGCTGATGGAGGGGATGCCCCTGTGGTTGATGTAGGCCCTACCATGCTCACTGGGTAGTGGTTTGATGTGTAAGTGTGTGCAGGCTATAGCAACCACTACCCCAGGGTAGTCTGCTGTTTGGTGGAAGAGACACATATTGCTGGTCAACACCTCACGTGTGTTGAGGAAATATACATGCTCACTGGCATGTGCTGACATGGCATCCAGGAACTGGTGGAATACTCTGGATGCTGATGCATATGAGATCCCCATGATATCCCCAGTTCTGCTTTGGGAGGTACCTGTGGCTAGTATACCTAGGCCTGCACATACCTTGGTATCCACTGGGATGGATTCCCCTCGGCCTGTTTGATGTGTTAGGTGTGGCCAGCACAGCTCAACAATCTGCTGTAGGAGGGCTCTGTCCACCCTATAGCGCTCCACTAAATCCAGCTCATGTAGCCCCTGGTAGGTTACACTCTTCTCTGTCACCTCACTGAGGGTTGTTCGGCAGCATTCACATCTTCACCACCCTCAGCCTCACATGTTGGTCTATGTTGCCTGCTGCAGTCCTTCTCATTTCATAGGTTTGTTTGTTAAAATTTCCCCACATGTATACACAGGTGGTGTAGAGTGTGGAAAAATCAGAGGGGAAGGTGTTTGCTTAGTTTATAGTAATGTACTGGGCTGGGCTGGGCTGGTCTGCTGCCCCTGTAATCGGCTGATTCTGATACATATCATCTGTCAGCTCAGCTAGTTCACCTTGATTACTCTCCTACTGCTGTTTTCCTGCCCAATTGCACTAGGCAGGTATAGACACACCCCTAGCTTAGCTGTGCTAAGCTAAAGCAATCCCGAGCCACAGGGCTCCAATCCAAGTGACTGACACCCCCCCATGATGTCATCTATATCCGAGTGGTGCACCCAGATATCTATATACATACACTCTTGGGACCTGCTTCACACCCTGGGGATAACCAAGATTCACTATCCTTTACCTCATTTGCATAGGATTGCCTGCTAATGCATAGATGCATGACCCATACTTAGCCTCCCCAAAACTAACCACTGCTTACCGTCGTGCAAACCCGCACACAACTGCTTAAAAATGCCTTACTCACATCGTATTCAATGCCCCTTGTTCTGCTCAGCAACAAAACAACTGGCTTCTGCAAGGCTTGAAACCAGGACCCTGCACACCACAGACAATGTGCGTTATCACTAAGCCATGGCAGATATACATACATTGGATGTTATCATGTACATATCATTCAGTACAGGCATTTATCAGTATAGGACATGTATTCCATTACATAGATGTATGTGTGTTAATGTCTAGATATATATATATATATATATATATATATATATATATATATATATATATATATATATACAAACACACACACACACACACACACACACACACACACACACACACACACACTGGGCATGTCTGGGATTAGAACACCGCCCTATTTACTTTATCACATTACAGCATTACGCAGTTAGAGAACATGCTATCGAGATTATTGGGTCACAGCAATCCCAGAGGTGTATTCCTAGGTGGTTGACATCATCAGCCTTGCCAAATTTGAGTATAGGAAATGTACAGAGTGTGAGTGCTCTAAAAAGCATTGTTCTGTCCACCAGCAGACAGACACACACACACACACACACACACACACACACACACACACACACACACACACACACACACACACACACACACACACACACACACAAACACACACACACATACACACACACACACACACACATCAGTAATGGGATCAAAACACCTGCCTATCTACAGATCACTATTACTGTACTACGCAGTTACAAGTTGCGCCAAAGAGATTACACACTCCAAGGCAGTCATCATGACCTTCTAGGATTGCGGACATCAACAGGGATGCTGACAGTTATGATGTACATAGCTGTGAACCTGTGTGTTTAACGTAGGAGTCCATCCCGAACAGGAGTATGCCCTTCTGTGGAATGGACGACTACTATCACTATACAGGGTTACAATCGCCCTGCTCATACACATAGAAGCACATAACTTACACAAAGTGTCAGTGGGCATGCTCACACACTTAGTAGCACAGGGCTGTTTGGAATGCACTATGAGTCCAAATACACAAGGTTATACTGGGCATGCTCATACACTTAGTAGCACAGGGCTGTTTAGGATGCACTCTGATTCTAAACACGGAAGGCCACAGTGGCCATGCTTATACAGTTAGATGTACAGAACATGTTGTAATTGTCTCTGGTGTTAGTAGTTGTCATTGTTAGCAGGAATGCTGCACTACATGTATCTGACACTGGTCATCTACACAACACCTGCTGCTGTTCGACACCTTAGATGTATCAGTCTATACCAAGCACAATACTACCACTAGCAGTGATTTCATGCTAGGAATGGCACCTGCTTGATCAACACAATGAGCCAATGTCCTGCTGTAATTATGAGGTTGTCCAGTGTCTGTCAGTCTGGGATGACATGACTGACAGAAAAAAGCCTTTGTCACAGATCACACGCATCCATGATTCAAGGGAGTGCTGATAATACCTTGTTCGCATTTGCCCATATAGTGCCATTCCAAGGCAAATTTCCTAAACACAGGATAACACCCTGACACCTAGAAGACAATTGCATTGTATGCTTATGCTAACCAGTGCTAGATGTGTTGCTGTCATAATCACAGCTGCTCACTGTTGAACCTACAATGGGAATACTGACATCTGTGCAGTGAGGAACACCTGGCTGATGGCTCGGTTGTGCACAATAGCACTACCACCATATAACTCAAAACCAGACATGTGGGCCATAACACTGGTACGGACCACTCAAAGTGGTGGTGTCCCCACATTCATAATGGCTACTCACATGTACAGACCAATACTCCAACATATATCATCACAGATGAGCCAGGTGCAGAGCACAGTGTCAAAAGCTGCATTCTAGGATGTAATCCTCAGACACCGCCATGTCCTCAGACCACCAACACACATCCATACATGTGGTATGACATGTAATGGAACAACACAAAGTAACCTTTGACTGGTGGACTGTACCTAGCCCTACAACAACTGTGCAGAGTACCCATATACTGACACAGTTACATTATATGTTATTCAATGCAATGATACCACTGTTTGTAACCAGGTCAGCTGTACACATACCAGGGTCCCTCGGATATTGACAGCATTAACAGATGACTGTTGCTGTGCACCATTCAGTGTGTACACAGCCTGACATGAAACTATGATTGTTTATGTGGGGAGCAGATTGTTTTGACATTTGTGTAGGATATAACCTGGAATGTGGACAGGTCCCATGCAGCCTGTATGTATGGCATTAGAGAGTGCAGTTTGTACCTGTATAGTTGCTATTACAGGGGCTCTGTAGTGTACATGGATATATGAATGTGTACCTATGGGGGGGCAGTGTGTTTATGTTATCCAAGACCCTATCGGGCTGAATAGGTGCTATTTCCGTAGGTGCAGTACCTCTCATGCCATAGTGCTGTGAAGCACAGCAGGTCTTGTTGTTGTCATTATGTTTCATGACACAGTTATGGAATCCTCTGTGTTTGGCCTCATAATATGTGGATGAGTAGTTTCACAGTAGCTTTGCATGGCATTATATGGTGTATCTGCATCTTACTGAGGCTGACCATGGATCAACTTCCACTCATGTGTGTTGATCCTTGCAACAGTTACTACCATCTGTGGTACAGTTTAAGGCAGGGTACCACTGGTTTGCCTTCATGGTGTGTTTGTTTTAATCCTGTTTCTGTTTCAATGGCATGATCACTGCACATATGTGAGTGCCTAATGTGTATTTGTGTAGGACCCAGCATTTGCACATGCATTGTACATCTGCATGGGTGCCATGACAGTCACCACTTTGCTCTTAAGGAGCATAGCATTGGCTTTGAAGACTGACCATGTGTGGCATACTGTTAACCCTGTTGGTGTGACTATGGTGATCCAGGTCATTGGTGTTGATGACATCCAACATGCACTGAGCACATGTGTTGGTACATGATGAGTCTTCCTGGTTCATAATGGCATAGCTGAGTGGCCATGATTATGGTGCCCTGTCTCACAACTGGTATTCCCCATTACAGCACAATGACAGTTGGGATTTCTGAGGCATGGTGGATGATCTGTCACAAGATGCAATTTGGATTACACTTTGGCACAAAGGTAGTTGCTCAGCATAATGCATCTTACTTTGTGCAAGTGCAACGTGCGTGGGGGTGTGCATATCCCTCAGAAAGTTGGACACACCTGTGGCCCATGTGTTCCAATAAAGGATGTTGGCCAGGAGGTGAGGTATGTGTTATAACATGGTCATGCAGGGGTGCTCTCCAAAGCGTTGAACCATATCTCAATCACTGCACAGATACGTTCTCCATGTTTCAGATTCCTGTAACTGAGTCCATATTGAGTACGTGATTTGTATCATTGAGTAGCAAGACTCACAGTTTATTTCTTGGCTGTCCCTGTTGCACCAGTGAACTTTCACTTGAACCTGGCATAATGAGGGCAGTATAGGGGAAGCATGGGCCGTTGCCAGTATCCAGATTTTCAGGGGTGACAGGTGCAGGCCCTGTCTGGCAAAGCATCATGGTCTATCAACCATGTTATCCCCGACAGAGAGATGATGGACACTCTTTAAATTACACCAGTAAATTCCATGGTTGTGGAATACAATCCTTGTCCCTGTACTGCTGCATCATTCTAGCCATTGGCATAATGCTACCCAGGCCTTGGGACATACCCACATGGGCTACATGACCTGACAGTTCCTACATGTGCTTCCATGCAGTCCAGGCTACTGCATCACAGGTCCTGCACAACAACATAGCAAATGCCAAAGACATGTGTATAGCTCTAAAGGTGGTCGGAGTGTATGGGTATGTGGATAATCATTGCAGACAGGCAGTTGACAGTATGTTTGCCCTCATATAACTTGTTTGTAACATAGTGCTAGGGTTTGCATTCACAAATGAGTATTGTTGGCCATGTTTCCAGCCACGTGTTCTGAGGTGTGACATAATTATGTGAACTATGTTGTACAGTCTTTGTATTCTGTTGTCTGTCTATTCCAACTTGGGTGGTCTCTTGCTTGGCCAGATACTTAGAGGTCTCTGTGGATGTATGTAATATCTGATGGAATGTGTGTGTGTCCTTACTGTGTTCTGGTAAGGGTATGTGTTGGTTGTGGTGATGAGATGCATGTGTTAACCTACACCTCTTGACTGTCTAGTCCAGTCATGAGTGTAGTATGGACTGCCTCCAAGATCACCCCTGTAGCTGCATCCCAGACAATGTGTGGGGTGTGGTGTTAGGCGGGTTTGGCAGTGTACATGGCATAGAGATTGCATTCCCCCAGGATGGCCACATACACAAAGTTGACATTAGTAAACACCAGTAGCTGAGCAGTGGACATGCCTGTATGAGCATTCAGTACTACAAGTACCACGTACTGTATTTAGTATACTTACTGCTTATGAAGATGTTTTAGACAGTGATGCTCACATGTAAATATTTGAGTTATGGATGTGGCAACACTAGCTATTACAGGAACATGGTAGCTACCTTTATTAGCAATCCCCCTCTGAGGGCCACATCACATCCTGATAGTTGATTACAGATGATGCAAGTGTGAACAGGGCTGTATCCTTGTCTGGGTATAAACTCACATACCGAGCAGAACCATGAGCTCTGTTGGGCACAGACACCCATTCCCCACACAGTGTCAAATATCAATAGACTCTGCTGCTACTATCAACATTATTAGGATATAATCAGATAGTGTATGCCATCAGCTATGAAGCTGCTATTACACATAGGCAGCAGTTTCCTACATCTTACACGCCTACTGCATATGTCACACTGGAGTTAAAGATGATATGCACCCTGTTTCATTACCAGTACTGTCAACATATTTCCAAGCAGCTGTTAGTCTGGCAATGAGAGGTTAGGCTACACAAATCTACACGTTCAACCAGTGTGTCTCTATGTCAATATCCACTCTATGTAGGTGTGCACATAGACATTTGGCACAGCCCTGTAACCAGGGTCAGTACACATTTGCAGAACATGTACACATGCACAGCTATCATTGATTGTAAACAATAGTAGAGAGGTGGATATTAGGCAAGGTGGACTTTTAGGCAAGGCTCATAAGACAAAACCACCACCGTATATAGCACAAGTAACCAGAAACCGAGGGTATTGCTACTCAACGCCAGAAGTCTAAACCTCACATTGCACACACTCGAGGCACTCCTCAGTATGGAGAACATCGATATCTGTGCAGTAACATACACCCGGTTTAAAGCTCCAGAGAGCACCCCAGCACCACCAGGCTATAACTCATTCCACACCTTTCAGCCACAGAACCCAGACCGGAACACAAAAGGCAGGGGTGTATCCATATTCATCAAGGATACTCACACCTCCAGGTTAGTGGTGCAGCACGAGGCATCAGAGATCATCCAAGTGAAACTGACAATGGGCAACACTGCAATCCAAATTGTAGCTTGCTACACATCACCCACCATGACCCAGGACTCACATTCCGCATTTCCGGGGACACTGGGAAATATGCAGGTCCTACCAAACACCCTAATACTGGGTGATTTCAACTACCCAAACATTAACTGGGAGAACTACTTGAGTACTAACTCCCTTGCCCAGCGCTTCCTAGAATTTCTCGACTCAAACACCCTGGAACAACTGGTCTGCACCCCCATCAGAGGGAACAACATATTGGACCTGGTCATCACCAACATGGGTGACCAGTGTTCCACACACAACGTCAACCCCTTCCTGGTTAGATCAGACCATAGACTAATCACTCTGGATATTCACATTCCGCCCACAACCCCAAACAAGGAAACCACCATGAAAATCTTTTCCAAAGCAGACTTCATGTTGCTTATGCCCGAAGTGGAACGGTTCACAGCCCCCACGCCAATGGACAATGCTGTCCAAGATGCTGAAACCTATACAAAGACACTCTATGATCATCTGCAGGAATGAAATCCCGAGAAGGACAGACATCCCTGATCAGTATCAGCAAGAAACTACGATCCCTCATGAAATCATCCAAGGCTAGCTTCAAAAGACAATTTCCCAAGGACCCTACAGATAACCACAAAGCGTTCTTTAGCTATGTCAAGAACCTAAGTGGGAGCTCTCAGATCTGCTCAGAGTTGGTGCAGACTGGCACAAAATACACTGAACCGACTGATATTGCCAGCATTTTGGCAGACAGGTTCAGTGCAAACTTCACACACCTCTCAACCCCTAAATGACCCTTAACCATGCCAGAAGAATGTATGGCCCTGGCAATCACCGAAAAACAGGATAAAACAGCCCTATCCAAAGCCACAAATACAGCCTCAATGGGACCAGACAGTGTCCCAGGCTGTGTCTTACATGAGCTCCAAATGAACTAACCCCTCACCTAAACACACTGCTCAAACACAGACTGTCTACAGGCTACATACCCACAGAGTGGCACACAGCAACAGTGATCCCATTCCACAAAGGTGGCACCACAACGGACCCCAGGAACTATTGCCCTATAAGCCTGACTAGCCTGGTCTGCAAGGCTATGGAGCGCATCATCATGGAACTCATTAAGAGAGACATTGGGAACCTCCAGACACTCGACCCAACCCATGTCTGCTTGACTGAGTGCAGATCATGCGTACTGAACCTGTCTGACATCTTACAGTCACCTAGACTTTAGGTGTGGGGTGTGATAGTTCATACATACTACCTGGACCTCACTAAGTATTATGACACCATTCCCCACTCAGGTATTGTTTATAAATTTACCAGCCAGTACATACACCCATGCATCACAGATTGGATTGCCAACAGGCTTACACACAGAACCTGCATGTGTGTGCTATACGTTCCCTCTTTGCCAAGGTATGGACATACTGGACATGCCTCTGTCTGCCTACTGGGACTGGCTGAGGGTGTTTGTGGTCTGAGTACCTCTGTGCCTGTGGGGCCCTTGGCAACAGTGGTGGGCTGTGAGGGCCTTCATCATTCTGTCCCTGCTGCAGCTGTTTCCGCAGGATCATATTGTGTAGCATGGCACATACTATGAAGATGTGGGCACACGTGCTTGGAGAGTACTGCAAGGCACCACCAGATATGTCCAAGCAACGAAACCATGATTTTAGCATCCCAAACACATGCTCTATGATGATTCTGGTTTGTGTGTGTGCCTCATTATGGCGTTCCTGCATGAGTGTGTGTGCATTTCTGATGGGAGTCATCATCCATGGTTCCAGTGCATAGTTAGCATCCCCATCAGGTGGCCATATGGGATGTCCCTCCTGACAAATACCTGATACAGCTGTGAGGCATGCCAGATGTGGGAGTCGTGATAGTTTCCAGGGCTGCCAGCACACACATCCATGATAATGCCCTGGACATTGCACACGACCTGGCAGTTGATGGAGGGGTATCCCTTGCAGTTTATGTAGCGCCTACCCTGCTCACCGGGTGGTGACTTGATGTGTATGTGCATGCAGTCTATTTCACCCAGTACCTCCAGGTATTTTGCCACATGGTGGAAGAGACGCATATTGCTGGCCAACTCCTCCTGCATTCAGGGGAAGTATATGTGCTCATTGGCATGTGGTAACATGGCATCCAGGAACAGGTGGAGTACCCTGGATGCTGATGTCTGTGAGACCCCCAGGATATCCCCAGTTGGCCTTTGGAAGGTATCTTTGGCTAGTATTCTCAAGCTTACACATACCTTCATATCCACTGGGATGGGTTCCCCTCTGTTATTTCTTGCTCTGAGGCATGGCCGGCACAGCTCAACAAGTTGCTGTATGGTGTCCCTGTCCACCCTGTAATGCTTTACTATCTCTAGATCATTTAGCCCCTGGTAGATTGCCCTTGGTCTGAACACTCTTCTCCTCCTCCAGTGCCTGAGGTGGTTGTCAGCATCATCCTCCACACCACCTTCAGTCTTCAACATATGCTGATGAATCAAAGCTATGGCAGCCCCTAACATGTACATTTTAAAAGTTCCCCATCTGTTTGCACCGATGGTGCAGAGTGTTTGGGAATACACAAGTGTGTGTGAGGTGCTTTCACACTTTATACTATTGTGCTATGGATGCTGCTGATGTCATTGGGTGTGTATGTACAATTCCAGCTGCAGGGTATCTTAATTATGGGTTTTACAGTGAGTACTGCAATTGTGGGGCCTTTGGTGTTGAATTATGCTTGCCTGCCCTGATTTATCTGTTGCTCTTTATTTCACTTTTCAACCCAAATCCCCTCCCATTGATAGGCATGCATCCAGCTGCCAGCTTTCTTGTTTTGTGCTTTCCCTACCCAGGAATGTGTTGTGAAATGTGTTATGTAGCTGATCTACTGCAATTTTGCTTTGTTTTGCTGTGACAGTTCTGTTTTCTTTGCAGTATGGCACCTCCCTTTTCCTGTTCTGCAGGTAGCTACCAGCAGCCTTGTTAGCTGTTGTCAATGGCCCACTGTGGGTTCCTAGGTGCTAATTACTCATTTGTACTCCTATTTCCATGCTGCAGCATTTCCTTATCTTTTCCCCATATCCTTCCTGTTTCCACTCTGGTGCACACTGTGCACAGCCGTTTACGGGGTTTACAGCGCGTTTTCATCCATGTTCACATGCACATTCATTTACCTTGTGTGTTCTCAGCTAAGCAAAGCTATGGCTACTTCAACACACCCCTATCCTGCAGCTTTGCTTAGCAACAGGCAAATCAAGTTAGCAATGCTCCAATGTGCTTACAGCAATGGCGACACACCCCTCTCTTGATGTCATTTTTATCTCAAGGACTCACATCGGTGTTATAACGTTACGCTGTTTTGTGCATTCTTACACCAGTGGGAAATCTGCGATTCAGTATTACTCCTCTCATTTGCATGGCATTGCCTACCAATTCCTAGCTACTTCGCATAACACTGTCACTGCCCCTTAGCAACCCTTGCGCCATGAGTATGGTGTAGCATGCCTGCCATTGACTATTATGGGGAAATCGTGATATGTGTTTCATTGCAGTTTTATTCTATATTTTAGTATATTCCTTGCGATCCCCTTTGCGCACCGATGCCCTACATTTTAACTTTGCGTTAGTGTAGGCATAATATTAAATGTTCTTTTTCATATTTTGTGCATGTTGTTTTATGCCAATGGCTATATATTTAGCCATTGGCATATATTAACAGTATAATACATGAGTTTGGTCTGCTGTCATGGCTCCGATTTTATGTTTGAAAAATGTAAACCGTTTTTTTTTCGGTTTACATTTCTGTATGCTTACACTACTCCTGCACCACTTCCTGAATCACTATATACCTTCATTTGCATGCTACACTGCTGCACATGGGGTGATTAGCATACAGGCACCGGGAGCTGTGCGGGCATAGCTTACGCAGGTAGTGCACATGGGAACAGCTCATACCTGAATCACTCGGCGGCCATATTTGGTGTTAGATCGCCGACGCTACGCCTCCACCTGGAGCAGGCTTCATGAATCCCGGAGATTGAGAGATATGGGTTGCAGTGGTTGCACACTCTATTTTGACAGCAGTAAGCTGAGAAGATACATTCCTGTTTGGCAGTTATTTATGGATTTAGCATTCATCTGATTGCAAAACAACATCTGAGATACATGGCTACAGCTATATTAGTGACTATAAGTCATGGTCATGTGTATTTGTGTGTGTGAGACAGATATGTGTCTCAAAGATTGCTCCTTCTTTATAACTGGTTTCCTATTCACATTAGGCCGAGCTTTTCCCTGGCCCTCTTCAAATGCAGTTTGCATCAATGGCTGGAGAATTACAAATTTGTACCTGGTGTAGTGCCTATGCCCCTTATGGACAGGAGCAATCTATAAGATACTCAATGCATAGGCACAAATCCATGGCATCTTCTTGCCCCTATGTGTGATATATTGGGTAAAATCTGGTTATATTGGCTAAGCTTGTAAGGGTCCTTAAGCCATTAGCCTCGTAATCTCCTGTGAACCTGTGTGTATGTGTGTGTGTGTGGGGACACACATATGGAGGCTTGCAATAGGTTGCAGTATATGGTTCTGACAGCAACAAGCAGAAAGTCATGTGGCTACTGACCATTATTCTTGTATTTATTAATTCATGTGAACCAATACAACATCTTCAGTGTACATATCCATGTAATTTCCTGCTATTGCTGGCATATCTGTCTGTGTGGGGAATAAAGAAATACTGTGACCATTTGTTATTATTTTTATTTTATTATAATCTGATGTCTGAAGTGGACACAGTCACTAAATTTGGCTTTAACTGCTTAGCACAGAGCCTGTCTGTGGATGGAAGTGATTGACACTTTTATTTGTTCAAGTTAAGCAGCCTTTATCCTGCTTTAGAAGTTGTATGCGTTTGTATGCAATATTTTTTTAGCACAGTCAGACATCTGAGGTGTGCACCATCAATAAAGTAGCTGTAATTGATGAATATGTTTTTTTCCAGTGAAAAATATAACTGCTTGTGGGGGTGTGGTGTACCTAAAGGTAACAAATAGGCCATATTTTTTCACTTTCCATCGTGGATAAACATCAGCATTGTACACAATAAGTGGCCGTCTGTGGTGGTCCTATCAGGATGTGTGTGATAGCAACTGATCATTGGCACAGTGACACAGTGCGTAGTGCTGCCATCTAGCAGTGGTTGGTTTGTTGGTTGAATTTCTGGCTGTGATTTCTTCTCTGTTGATCCTGGATATACTTCTGTCTTTGTGTAGGTTTTATCCAGGCTCTCTGATTTCTTCTTCCAGAACCTCATTTGTGTAGCATATGCCTCTGGCCATTTTTACTTTTACTTTCATCCCAACCTAACACCAGAGAAGTACAAATTAGGTAACTATCCTTTTTTGAGGGCTAGCAAGGCAGGCATTATTTCTAAATATGATATATACCCTTGCAAGGATCTGTCTTCTTAATTTATTATGGAATTACTATTGTGTTAGCTTTGAACATGAAGCTTTAGATGCAACTTATTTCCCCTTGAAAGAAAACAATAGGACTGAATTTCTTATCTTACTCATTACTTTTTTTGTCAGGCCATTGTTGGATCAAAAAGTTGTAAAAAAGTTCTAAAATGCACATCAAAGCATGTAGAGTCATATGATGTCTGGAAGTCTAGCAGTACTCAGACTACTACCTCAAACTTATTACTGTGGAGCCTTGGACAGTTAAGTTTTTTAAAAGCATGGGGCAAAGCTAAAGAGTAAGGCAAAGTGGGAAAAACAAGAAAGAAGCAATCCAGATGGAGAGTTTGGGGCTAGGATAAGGGAAAACAGGGGAGTAGCAGTGGGAAGGTACAGTGGAGATCAATGTGCAATAGAGCGGCCTATAGAATCATTTGTCTAGAGCTTTATTTCACTTTAGATTGCTGCTGTTAATTGCAGTTGGCTGTATTCAAATGAAGGAAATGCTGTCTGTAGTAATAAACATAATTGTGTTTTACATGTGAAGATATATACACAGCCCCTGAAAAGTTTGATAAAAATTGTTAAAGTGTGAACGTGATGGCAATGGTCAGTAGATTTCAAATACAGAGTGCTTTCTCTCCTTTTTCCAAGAACATCCATTCTTTGACTGGATACAGATCTCCTTAGTGCAATCAAGTGAAAGAAGTGTTGCCTATAGTTATACATCACACACACACACACACACACACACACACACACACACACACACACACACACACACACACACACACACACACACACACACACACACACACACACACACATTGAGATATAAATACGCACTCACTGTCCCTTACAATCCATATCTATAATAGGTGACTCTGAGTAATGGTTAGTTCCTTTCACTTAGAGAATGCATCCTACAAACAGCAGACTTTCTAACTGGTATTTATCTATAATGAAAAGAATCTAATGTTGCTCAATGTACAGTATTGTTTGCTGTATCCACACAGACATCCACCCATTCACACATTCACATGCATGTGCTAGCACTTGCTTGTATCCACCGACACACACACACACACACACACACACACACACACACACACACACACACACACACACACACACACACACACACACACACACACACACATACACACACACACACATAATGTATCTTGATCAAGTTTGCACAAACTGCTACCAGGCATACTAACATGCCCCTCCACCAGCCTTGCATGGCCACTGAATATATAAGATATTAGTAGTAGACTGGCTGCATTACAATTCTGCTCCCCAGCTGGATTTTTGTTCCCTTTTAATTATAGTGCAAATAGGTATGTTAATTCAACTTAATAGCTCACTAGTTATTACAAAACAAAAAAAAACAAAGTTGAGTTAATTTCTGTTATGCTTTTACCTAGTGTGTGCTAAGGGTGAAATCTAAATTACCTTTGCATCCCATGCAGAAATAATGCATTTAAATATCAAGGTAAGGTAGGTGTAACCTAAAGGAAAGGTGTTAAATGAAAATCACTTCACAACTCCAAGTCGTTATTTTAAAGAAAGTGCTTGAATTTTATTAAATAAATGTTTCCTGTCATTGAAAAACTGATTTTATGCACAAATTGTGAGTATAGGGGTCTTGCCTGCTGAAAAAGGACTTTCTTTTTTCTCTGAAAGTTGCTTTCTGTGAAACGTCTTTCTGGTATTTTCCATTAGGGATATTTTTTTATTTATCATCATGAACTCGTATATCAAACATTGCGCTTATCTATGCTTTCTACCTGTTATTTACTATGACTTCTGCGGTGGTGCAGCGGTAGTGTTGTTGCCTCACAGCAAGAGGTTCTCCTGTTCAATTCTCGGCTGGAGTGTGGGGAGTGCTTTCTGTGTGGAGTCTGCATGTCCTCCCTGTGGTTAGATGGATGTTCGAAAGACATGTGTAAATGGGTGTGCCTTGGTTGAACATCAAGCTGGCACCTCAGTGTTAGTGAAAAGCTACTGCCAATCATTAGCAGACCAGAGTTCCACTGTGGCAACCCCTAACCGGGAAAAAACAACACCAATAATCACGGTATATTCAATGCTACATATTCTCTCTCTTTAACTACCATGCATGCATATGTTGCCAGTTCCCATTAGCATCCTATTGATGCTTTACGACTATACAACTATATTTATTTCTGTTTAACTTTATTGGGTCTTATCTTGGGTCTTCTCTGTAAAATGGGCCGTGACTCAATAGAACTTCTAGCTCAACAAATGTAGATGAATTTGGCAGATCTGGGTTAATATTCAAAAAGAGTTAAGACTGAATGTTGTTTTGTTTAAAATGTAGCTGAACATAATGTCATTCAAAGAGAGAATTAAACTTTTTTTGTGAGACTGGACACTCCATTACTTCCCCCACCATTAAGGGTGCTGTACCCTACTTGCTGTACTCATTCACAAGGTCATTGCACTGCATATAGAATTTTATCACTGGGCAAATCCTTGTTTGGACAGAACCAATAATCATGTTACTGAACCACTAATGGAATGTGTACCTTTGGCCAGTTTGCCATTTATTAGCCTCCAGATTTATTATGATTCATGAAACCCACTGGCTCCATGGCACAGACCAACAAAACTCTGACTGCAGCCCAACTGACTTAAGGTCAAGTATTAACTTGATCTCTGAAGGAGATAGCAAGGGAAGGTGGAACTGAAAGCATGGTTCTGGTTTACTCATCCCAGGGAAAGGGAGGTGGTATAATTAAATGCAACACTGGCATCTCTCAAAAGAGAATGTATATGTCCTGCAGTGCAATGGTTTGAGCCATGTGCTAGGTGCAACCAAGCTGCATTAATGGTGTCTTTATTAGTGCATGCATGGAATTGCTTGTGTGTGAAGGAAAAACATTGTGGACCGTCAGTGCTGTGAGGGTGAAAATCATCTGTTTGAGTTTTAGTAGGACTTAAACAAAATCATCCCTATAATAAGCCAGGGATAGCTTTAATCAGTGGAGCAGAAATTACTATGTAGCTCTCATGACTAGGAATAATTACAGCCCAACAACTCAAAACATTCTGGAGGAAGTAAACCCCGACCCTTTGGTGGTTAGGATGAAGACATCCGTGGCTGAATGGTACAGCTTGGGGACAAACATCTTTTATGGCTGCTTGTAATATAGCCCTCCAGTCAATGTTTTACCATAATCAGTGGTTTCTAAGAGGACATTTCAATAGTGAATAAAATGATCTCAAGAACTAGGTGAAAAAGCACCTTGACAGACATATTTATGAAACACAGGCCATCAAGTAGCTAGAATAACAATAGATAACTACAAAAATGTATTTCACTGGAAGTCTTGCAAAGCACATATATAATCATTCTGCCAACTACACAGTTTTGAATCACAACATCAAGATATGTGAATGCCTGACCCAGATACTTGCATGTTAAAGAATAAATTAGTGGATGTTTGTTCAAATAATGAAAGAACTCCTGCAGCAGATTTCTGTCATCTTGCCATGTCATGGTGATATGATACCACCTAAAATGCATGTCTGTAAATCTGTGTGTTAGAAAAAACATTATTTTATTAACTGCAAATACAATTAATTCTATTGAGGACGGTGAGGACTCTGACTCCCACTGCTATAGACTTAGAAAAATATATGTTTTCATATTAAAAGTTATTCCCAAGTTATACAAGAACTATGAGTTAGAGCTCATGCTTATAAATCTCATAGCTATAAGGCTACTGCTATGAATGATATAACCTAAAATTAATTAACTTCATATGTTGCTAATGCCAAGCAGGCCTAATATATATGATAATTAAAATATTTTCATCTTTAAGTCTATAACATGTAATGTTACTATGTACCAGGCAGGTTTGATTGGTATGCTACTTAAAATATTTAAATCGAAAAATTAGTTTAGCTGTTTGCAAACTTGCTTTTGATTAAATATACTACAGAAATAATTGACTATTTTAGGTATAACCAAGGAATGCACAAAGGTTATATTAACTAGAGAATATAGGTTAGGTAAACACACAGAGACTGCTGGTTGTTAATGGAGGCCTATCTCACTTAGTATGCTCATTTCCCTACCTGCCTGACCAGCTGCAGAGCCTGTTTAACCAGCAGTCTGTTTTAATTGTCTCTCCTCATAAGACTCTCCTTATATCTAATTAATGCGTCTTGAATTTCATCATTGCTTTTCTCCCTACTACCTGTTCTGAAAGATCATCTTAATCATCTACCACCCTTTCATGAAATAATACTTCCTCATAAGACATACACATTGTACCTTTACATTGTGTCTACTTGTTCTCATACGTGTTTTTTTTTTTTAGATTCTACCATTTGGGCACTGTATGTCTCCCTGGGTTACTTAACATTGTTTCTCCCATGTCCTGCTTCTTTTTCCCCCTGGTCTCTGCATATATTCTGGTGCTGGCAGTTCATGACTTCTTTTGCCTTTGACTTGCTTTTGTTATCTCTCTCTCATGTCAAGCAGAGTTGTGCTGAATCATATAAAGTACTGCATACAATTGTTCAAATGAGGTCTTAATCAACTATGAAGAAGGAGAAAACTGGTAATAATTCTTATTAATCCTCTTTCTATCAAATTTTCCTTGTTGCTTTCTTGCATTGCTTGCTTGTTTGCATTTAAGTCATCTGATATTTCTGCTTTGGGGTTGTCTTACTTTTCATTGCTCTTATAGCATCTTCTCTGGTTGCATATTCTGACCACAAATTTTTGTTTCCCATTTGCATTATTTTGCATTTATTTCATAACATTTAAGTTGTTAAATTTTTACAATTCCTTCAGCTTGCAAAGTTTCTTTCTTTCTACTCCTTGCATACTGGCCCTGAATATCTTTGCATCATTCGCACAAAGACAAACTGTAACTTACACAGCACAGCACATTATCTGATCATTACAGACCCCTTTACACAGTCATTCAGACTATATGCAATATTTCTTGAATAATTACCAAAACTATTGTGACACTACTGATCATTGGTAACAATACTTATATGCGACTAGATTCTATTTACTAAGATTTATCCCCACAAATTATCACATCGATAATAAGGTACTAAGGAACCCAGGTTGATAGCAAACTGACGTTTGACCACCATATTGCCTCTGTTGTAAGGAAAACTTTCTACATGGCCCACCTCATTAGTAAGGGTATCTCATCCAGGGACAAGATGGTCATAACATTCCTGTATTCTTCCCTTCTAAGACCGATTATTGAATACAATGTCCTTTCAGCATGTACCTCACAAAGCATATTTAGCAACTGGAGAAATCACAGAAATTCCTCACCTAGAGAATCCAGGGCTTCAAACATCTACCCTACACAGATAGGCTAAAAGCTCTGTCCCTCTACTCAGTCTCCTACAAGCTCCTTAGAGGTGACCTCTGTCTGGCATACAAAGCAATCTCAGACCCTGCTCTGATGGGACTGCTGCATATCTGCAAGTCAAGCTTCATTCGAGTAATCCACACACGTGAACACAACCTGGTCTGTGACATCAATAGGACTTGTTGGCAAGACAGATTTGTGTCCCAGAGACTCAGTGGTGGCTGGTTACTTCAAATCAAAGTGGGGATGCAAGAGACAACTGAATGGGTGGGGCCAACAAGAAGGGTTGTGGCCAACTGGAAAGGGGTGGTGCTATGCTAAACAAATGCAAAAACTGGGACTTTAGTTAAATAGACTGCCCTGGGTGCCACTGCCAAACCATCATTATGAGAGTCCAATTAAGACAAAATGAATTGTAGAAGAAAAAATATTTCAATGCATTGGCTACATGACAACTTACTTAATATCTAGATGGAAACAAAAAGGCTGTGAGGCATGAAAAAATAAATTACTTTTTAAACACATTACTGGAATGCCAGTCAAAATCAAGTATAAAACACAAGCAGCACTCCTCTCAAACCACTTCTCATTGCACTGCAGTTCTAATTATAATTTATATTCAGCTTTATGAAAGTACCAAGTAACATCCTGAAAGTAGCAATTTCTGTGATACCCCACTTGTAAAAACGCTTCTTATCCAAAAAAGACCTACTGCCTGACAACAACTATCTACTTGTTTCATGGGGAAAACATGATCAAAGTAAAAAATGAACAGCAAACAAGAAACAAGCTCAAGATACATTGCTTAAAGGATTACTGCACAGGTTATGGACCACACGGGATAGATTGACATTCTGTTTAGTTTACGGGTAAAGCCTGCAAAGATGACTGCAAGTCTCCAACAAATGTAATGAGCTTCTGAAAATACTGTAATCCTGTCCTTTATTATACATACTGTCATATGCATTTCAATACCTAAGAATTATACACTATCTAGTTATGTAAATATTCTCTGCATGGCAACAACAAAAAGGCTTTCAATAATGGTAATTCTTTAACAGTATGCTTATTAAAGCTTACTTGCATCTTACAGTCCCAGACAAGCTTACCTGATGGTCATTAAAGCATTGCTACTTAAACACAGAGCAACAGGCACTACAATGACATGCATTTTCTGAATAAGAAGAAGCATAAATCAACACTATAAAAATATTGCAAAAAAAACCAGAACATTCTGCAAAATCAAGGACAGATGAAAAGCCACTGTAGCACTTGTGTCTACCTTGGATGGGGGGATACTCTGCACATTTACACTGCATAACTGCTCCTTGCCTTGCTTGGACACATCCAGAGTCACTACGTGGGGTGCAACAAGTATGTCACAATTTGAAATGTCTCTGGCTGATGGTGATGGCCCTGACACATTTGTCATACCTCTCAGCCTCAGAGAAAGAAATCTGGACAAAGCCATAAACAGAAGTGGGACAAAGGCCCAACAATAAGGACAATTTTTAAATATTGATCTTATAAACTTAGAAAGATAATAGAATAGTAGGTCTTGCATTAGTGTGAATTTTCTGAAGGGTATAAAATCCAAAACTCAAATGTCTGTCATTATTTTCTAACTTCAGTCTTTAATGATTTGCCACTAATTTGCCAGAAAAACACAATTTTATGAAAAAAAGAACAAAAATGTGATGCAAAAATATAAAATAGCCACACAATACAGCTGGGAACCTGTCAAAGAAGGGACACATTTTAATATTAATACTGTTAACTTGAGCAGCTGACAAAATAAGAGAATCTACATGCATTTCTGAAATTAAAAGGAATCTATAACTCTAATCATTACAATTATTTATTAACTGTAAACCCTCCACGTTTTCTTCCAAATTTTCCATTTTGCGGAGGGATTATTAGGGGGAGAGCAGCAGTTTGAGCCAAAATTGGGGACAGTTGAGGGGTTTGGATATACTTAATTCTATAAAGTGGTTTATTTACACGTACCTCTCATCCTCTTAACACATGAAATCTGAGCAAGGCCAAATATATTGGGGGAACATACAAACAGTGCTAAAAATTGCTCTTGTATAAACTTAGACAGCTGACAGAACAACAGTTCTTGCTTTAGCATGCATTTTTCTGAAGCGTATGAAGTCTGAAACTCAATGTCTGTCATTATTTAGTGACTTCATTCCTAAATTATTTTCCAGAAAGCCACACATTTTATGAGGAACAAACCAAAAGAAGCAAACATTTATTCATTCTGCAAAAATCTGGACAGTTAAGAGGTATAGTTCAGCCAGGGCTGTCTGAGTTTGCTGCCCTTCCCCCCTCACAAAATCATGGTCGAATGGGGCCTCCCCCCTGCAGCTATTCCAATGTCCCATTACTTGGCTATTTCACCCCATTTACCATAAACACTGTAATGTGCATACTGCTTTACTTCTACAATGATTTGGATTTCATTTAAAAGTTTTATTTTACATCTTACAGCACAAACACTAATAGACATCTGCTAAAAAAGCAATCCAGCCTCACAATGAAAATAGACTTAGCATTAAAACTTCTCTGCCCTTGAAACTCACATTCACTGAAACAGCGTTGAAACCCACATTCAAAGAAAATAAATCTGTCCAGTGGCAGATAAAGATTAAATTTGGGCTGTTTTCAAATCATAGGCCCTAGACTAGTGTGGTCTCCTTTAAGGCCCCCGAGCCGGCAGAAAACAGTACTCAAGCCGCTGAATCACTTACAAATGCCTTCTACCAGCACCTGCAGGACTGCATGGATAAGGCAATCCCAAGCAAAACAAAGACTCTTTGTACCAAAGGCAAGCGTCCAGTCTGGTGGACCCCAGCCATAAACAAACTCTACAACAAAAGGAGGAAGCTACTACAAGATAGAGCAAAATCCTTAAAAGGTAAGACACCCTTGATCACTATAAGTAAAAAACTAAGAGCTCTCATAAAATCATCCAAAGCAAATTTCGAGAGAAAAATAGCTAAAGACTCAAAAGACAATCATAAGGCCTTCTTTAGCTATGTTAGAAACCTGGGAGGAAACTCCCAGATATGCTCAGAGCTAGTTCAAAATGATGTGAAGATTACTGATCCTACAGACATTGCCAACATACTGGCTGACAGGTTCAGTGCAAACTTCTCCCCCAAAAGGAGAGATATCTATACCAAATGATTGCAGCCCCCAAACATCTCCAGCGCCCAAGTGAGAACTGCTCTCTCCAAAGCAAAAACACAGCATCCATGGGACCTGATGGTGTCCCCGGCTGTGTGCTCCATGAACTCAATGAGGAATTAAACCCACAGCTAGGACAGCTGTTTAATCAAAGTCTTACCTCTGGATACGCACTCCAGGAGTGGCGCACTGCAACTGTGGTACCACTTCACAAAGGCGGTGCCTCCACCGACCCTGGAAATTACCGCCCATTAGCTTGACAAGCCTTATCTGCAAAGCCATGGAGAGGATCATAATGGACCTCATAAATAAAGACATAGGGAATTTGCAGACTTTGGATCCAACTCAGTTTGGCTTTGTCAAAGGCAGATCATGCCTTTTAAACTTGGTTGAATTTTTCGAAACAGTCACCAAAGCCATTGATGAGGGAAAGGCAGTCCATACAGCCTACCTCGATCTGGGTAAGGCCTTCGATACAATACCCCATCTGGGTATCATTGAAAAACTCATCAGCTTAAATGTCAACCCATACATCACAAGATGGGTTGCAAACTGGCTGAGTGACAGAAACCACAGGGTCAGAGTTGCTGGCGCCATGTCAGACTCAAAGCCTGTCACAAGTGGTGTCCCACAGGGCTCAGTCCTGGGCCCACTCTTGTTTGGCATCTACTTTTCCGAAGTACAAGCAAACACAGGAGGGTTATGGCTGACAAAGTTTGCAGATGACTGCAAACTGGGCGCCATAGTAGAAAACACATCTGATACAGATATCCTTCAGAAGGGTCCCACAGAAACGGATAACTGGTGCCAGAGCCACGGCCTAAAGTTAAATGCCAAAAAATGCATAGTCATACCTTTTGGGAAAAACAAGGTTACCCCTAGCTACCAAATAGGTGGCAATCCACTGAGCACAGAAGAAGTTATCAGGGACCTGGGGACCCAGGTTGATAGTAGTCTGTCATTCGACACCCATGTAGCTAAAGTAGTTAGGAAGACCTTCTACATTGCCCACCTTATCATGAAGGGATTCTCATCTAGATCAAGGGAGGTCATAGTCTCCCTTTACTCATCACTCATCAGGCCAATGATTGAGTACAATGCCCCACTCGGAATGTATCTGACCCGACACTTGCAGCAGCTGGAGAGGCCACAAACGTTCCTCACCAAAAGGATAAAGGGTCTCAAAAATCTGTCCTATGCTGCCCGACTGAAAGAACTCCAGCTCTATTCAGTCGCTTACCGCTTGCTCAGAGGTGACCTTTGCCTAACATACAAGGCCATGTCAAACCCAGATTTGATGAATATGCTTCACCTCAAAAAATCTAGATCCATCAGAGCCACAAGGGCGGGAGACTTAAACCTTGACACGGCTATTAATAGGACGTGCTGGAGGGATAGATTCATCACCCAAAGACTCCCTATGCTGTGGAACAAAATCCCGGTACATGTGAGGCAGAGTACCTTGCTGGCCTTGTTCAAGAGAAATCTTGACCAATGGATGGGAGATCACAGATATACCCCAGGGATAACCTCAGTGTCACTGCTCGACAGAGGCACAGCAAAATAATGGGTATAGTTCCCCATACTAAAGGGGTGGCGTAAGCCACAAAACGATGGGCTAGTCTTGTAAATGCCCTCGGGCAGATAGCCTAGTATGAACCTATGAACCTATGAACCTAAACATACATGCGTTCTTTGATACACCTTCCTGATTGTATTAAATTATATTCCTTGTATAATACAGTGCAGCTGTTAGAGGGCATTTTAAATTTATTGTTTTGAACATTTTTCCAGTAAACAATGAAACAAAATGCATGCACCAATAATGACAAAATTGCCCAGTTCAGAACATTTCCATCATAAAAGTCTACTCAAACTTCTACAATCCAGTAAATATGCACAATCTCTGCAAAAGTAAAAGTCATCTAAATAATTCTACATTAAAGAGATCTGTAGCTAATGAAGAGGTTGCTGCTAGCAAACAACATTATATTTCATTGTTTCATCTACAAATAAAGTGCCTTTTGCCAGTGAGGAATAAATTGCCTATGTTACATTAAAAATGATAAGCTAGTAATATTGCAATATGAAATTATGGCAAACTGATAACAGGTTCATTGTTACTAGGTATCTCTGCCAAATAGGACATTCTCAGGACTGCAGCATCCACCCACTTTAAAAGTGCAACACAGTACAGTAATGCATCTATATACTGTAGGAGGTATAACCCACAGCCTCCTGCATTAAAAGCAAGTACACTACCTGTTGTGCTATTAACAATACAAGCAGCCTCATCATAAGCAGCATTAAACTTCTCTTCAAGCTTTCAGCTCCTTGTAAATTCCATTCAACACTCAGCTGTATCTCTGTTTTGAAGCACCAGAAATCTGGAAAAAGCCAAAATTTATTGGGGGAGGACAAAAGCCCAAAAACTAGGGATACATTTTAAACATTGCTTGCATAATCTTGGAAAGTTGCTAGAATAAAATGCTGTGTTACTACCATGCATTTCATTGCCAAGTCGTCAACCAACTACCCTATGCACTACAGTTAAAGCAACATACCACTATGCCAAATCAGTTACTTCTTGAAAGGCAGGTAGACTGAAACTTGAATGGCCATCATTTAGTGAAATCAGTTCTCACCATAGCTCTCAATCTCTTAGCACAAAACACCTAGACAAAGCCAATAATGGGGGAATACAGCCCCAAAAATGGGGACAAATTTTAAATATTGATCTTATAAACAGAAAATTGCTAGAATAAAGGGTTTTGTGTTACCATGTACTTTCTGAAGAATATGAAGTCTGAAATTCAAATGCCTGTCATTATTTAGTGACTTCAAAATCCAGAAAACCATAGATTTCACAAGAACAAAAATATGAAGCGAAAATTTCAGAAGTGGTGGTGGGTAGGGAATTCAAGCTCTTGGTACCTGCTCCCAAGGTAGAGGGCTTGAGTCTAGCTACCAGGTATATTTCCTGAGTTCTCTCTAGCCACCAGGTGTATTTAATTGGGGTATTTTACATAAACACACACACACACACACACACACACACACACACACACACACACACACACACACACACACACACACACACACACACACACACACACACCCACACACACCCACACACACACACACACACACACACACACACACACACACACACACACACACACACACACACACACACACCTTGAGACTAGCTCCATTGATGCAAACTCTGTTGCAAGCCCAATTTCCTTCCTGCAGTAAAAATCCATTGCTGCAAAGTTTGTCCATTCCTGCAGTAAAAGGCCCATGAGAGCAAGCTGCTACCCAGCCTGCAGTCTATGCAGTTGTAACTGCATAGACTTTTGGGATCTCTGCTGTCTTCCTAATCTGGACTGTCTCACCAGCAGTCTGGATTCTGTGCGCATGCTCTGGACTGATTCACCAGCAGTCTGGATATCGGAAAACACCATGAGTGTGCATGCGTGAAGTTCTGGAACTTGCATTTGTTTTATTTTTTACAGCTGGTTTTCTTTTCTTTTCTTTCTTTTTACAGCTGGGGGGGGGGCTGCACTCCTGCAGCCCAATAGCATGAGCTGCCCCTGCAGAGAATCCCCCTTTTGTGGAATAGACTCCCTCTCCATGTAAAGCAGAGTACCTCATGAAACCTTTTTAAGCGCAACCTGGATAACTGGATAGGGAACAGAAAATACACCCCTGGTATTTGACCTATGTCCCTGTTGGACAGTGGCATAGGGTGCTGACTTACTGGAACATGGACTAAATTCTTGGCTAGGCTTGTAAGGGCCTCAGGGCCAATAACATAGTAACTTCCTATGACCTTATGGTCTTATCTGTTTTCTGTTGCATAACCACTGTATTACCTTTGCTCCAGTGCTATGATACAACCATTCAGTTTAAATTATTAATTATATATGTACTAGCTATGGATGCTTGAAATTAATCAGCTAGGAATGTACAGAATGGAATGTATTTAATTTGACATTAGTCATCCAGCAATGCTATCATAATAAGTGGTAAACAAGGTTAGAACAACCTTCATGCAGAAGCTGATTTACAGTTGAAACATATGTTAGATTTGCACAGCATGGCACTTTCTACATTTGCTACATTTGATCTTGGCTAGGCAAGAAAAGAATGAGCTGTAACCACGTGAGGTACTGCAGTTGAATAACCTGTAGCTATTAGATATGTCCTATATGCCACATACTAAAATACTATAATAAATAAATGAAGCCTATCAAATAAATATATAATTTCCACTGTTTAATCTATACTTTACTATGTGCACAGCAGTTTTGTCTGTAAAGTCATGTAATTTTATTGTTCAAATGCCTCAGCACTAACACATTCCTCTCCTTCGGACAGGGAGGATCCATAAATAGTGAGATGAAAGCAGGCTGATGTTAACAATTATGATCAGGACTCGTGATTAATGTCATAAAGTTCCAGCACAATTCCACAGCCTTTAAAGACATTGTAAACAACAGAATATGAGACTATTTACTGAGAAATACTCACACTGAAAGGAATAGTTGCAGTTACATCTTAACCTTGAAAGAGACCGAGAGACAATACACAATCTGCAGTTTTCTGACAGAATGATCTTCTCAACTCTTGAAATGCAAACAGCACTCTGTACTGTTAAATGTCTCAGCCAGTTATTTTAAATGTGTCATCCAGTTATTTTATGCAGCAGTGCTGTACAAATGATTGTCTACTTAATCTCCCTGAATTAACAGACTATAGTGTAAGTAAATTCTGTAAATTGCTAATTATCCTTAGAGTAACGTATAATCTTTAGAAAATGGTCTTCATGAAATTACATGACATGGTGTTCTACCGTGTAACAACATTTTAGCGTGTCATATGCTTTGCTCTGAGTAACTCTAGGTGCAACAGTGCAGTAGAAAATGGGGGGAGTCTAGCAAGGGATTTCAAAAGGCTGGACACGTGGAGAGAAAGGTGACAGCTGAAGATCATTGCACATAAATGCAAAGTACTGAACTTATACCACAATAACTCTGGTGTAAAGTATTAACTGAGAACAATGAAAACTATGGCAATAGAGAGGGAATGGATCTGCAAGAGTTGATCATACCTGGTTTAAACCACTGGGAATAGAGAGATAGAACAGTGGTATCAGCAAAGAGAATGCTGGGGTATAACTTCAGAGGGATAGATTCCAGAATAAAACAGAGAATGTCTCCATTCTTCACATCCTTGGATGTCACATAAGTACTACATGCAGTTCTAGAGGCCATATAAGAAAAGGACATCAGGCTGCTGGAAAGAATCTAGCGGAAAGCTAGGATAAGGCTCTATGAAACTGAGAGGAAAGATTGTGATCAGATGTCAGAGGTGCAAGTGTTCTTCTCACTTGAGACCAGAAGAAATGGGAGGACATAAAATCTGTAGTCAAGATCACATCAGGGAGATATGAAGGGGTCATTCAAAACAGAAAATAAAGAATGAACAACAGGGCTTACAGGTAACATATTATAGAGACTAACTCCTTCATGGAACTCTGAAAGCATTTTTTCACATAGTGAGTTGCAGACTACTGGAATGGGAGTTGGAGTTCGAAGAGCCAATCAAGAGGGTATGTGATATGTAGAAAAAGAGTATGAAGAAAGTAGGGATGGATGGAAAGTAGAATACAAGGCATTTCAAAGGGAAGACTCAATACATTTATTGTCTCTTTGGACTGGTAATGAAATGTAATGTAAAGATTATTCCAAAAAAAAGCAACATACATCTACAATGAAAACTACAAAAAAAGTTTATTAAACAGTCAACGGTTTTCTCAGCACCAGATTGGGCATCATTAGTTACTATCAGAGATAAGAATTAATCAAATGACAAAAACATAGATTATATAAAATATAAATTAGAAATGGCTTAGTGGCAATATAATAGTAGATAGGGACTAGCTTAAACATATACTTTTAGTTTAATCATATGTAAGTACTAGGCAATCAGTCTGCAGACCATTTCAAGCCTAGCCAAACAACCTAGTCAAAAGCTCTGTCTGGCCCCAAGCAGGGCTTGCCGCTACTCAAACAATTATCTTGGTTTACCTTAAAGATGGTAAGGGAACTACTCTGCTTGATGTTGTAGACGTTTGCTCCAGAGGTGAGGGATATGGTGGGATATGACTTGACCCCATTGATGTATATTATTTATTATAAATTATAATAATATCTTCTGACCACAGAGACTGATTAAGATAGGCAGACATTTGTCAAAGACAGTGAGCAGTCACTGACCTTTTATCAATTCACTTGTTATCTCTTCCATCTTTTTTAAGTTCCTAAAGCTAAGTGTTAATCTGATGTACAAATGACAGATCCATTAACAGAAATATCAGATATTTCCATTTGGTGGAACTTTCTAATGGCCATTTCTTTCATTTTTCCACTGATTTCCTTCACTCTTCTTGAAAGTGATGAAATGATAATTCTATTAAATATCGAATTAAGTTCAGTTCCTGAATATTTAATTTAAACATTGCACTGGGGCAGATCCGGGCCAGTCAGATCATGGCTAAGGGTCTAATTGTTTCCCTCCCATCCACCCTTATGTTCTTAAACCCAGTATATCTGTAGTTGCCCACTCTTATGATAATTTGACAACATAATTCCTCCCTCTCCCCACTTATTGTCTTTTGACAATAAACACATAAGTATCATTTTGCAAAGTCTCTTCCCTTAAACTACTCACCAGGCTTAAACACCACTGATAAAATTGTTTAATATTGTGTGTACATAGTACCGATACTGCTTACACTGATTTTAGTATCAAATTAGTGAATTTTTTTACTATAATTTTTTACTAGTTCTTGCTGGCGGCAGAAGAAAGTTTACAGGCTAGCAGCTGCAAGTCCACCCAAACCTTATTTTAAAACCAAACTCCAAGCAGCTATAGTTAGTCTTGCCACCAGAGACATTCCTGTTGGTATCATGCACCAGTATTTCCCCACAACTTCTGTAGCAAGCCTGATTGAGATGGGTATCTTGAGACAGTGTAAGAATTGTCTCATGCTGTCTGACGAACATCTGTTACTCAAACAACATAACCCAATGTGTGAGAGATGTAGATATAAAATATTCTTGGAGACAACAATCTCACACACAGTAAGCTCAGACACCAAAATCTTCAGCAGTACACCAGTACACCACACCTCTTCAAGGCCATCACAATACACATACCCCCGGATTCACTAATCTTCTGTGCAGGACTAACTTAGTCCGGCACAGAAGCACCCGTGTAGGAGCAGGACGGCAGTGCGCCATGCATGTTAATGAAGGTGCACTGTCTGAGCTCCCAGGCTTACACAGAGTGTGTACAAGTGCAGGGGGTGTGTCTGAGAGCAAAGCTCTCAGAATAAACATGCCCCTGCAATGTAGAACAGCAGAAAGTGTTAAGAAATGAGCTAGATCGCTCATAGGTGTTCACATATCCCCACCAACAGTCCCCCATGTGTACAACAGCAACAGTACATATAAATTAAATGAAGAAACCCTCTTATATTTTTATTAAAAATCTGAGTACAGCTAACCGTAGGTGCGCGGGTGTACCCATTGCTTAGCTACGGTTAATGCAGTTTAAATAGCAGAAAGAGGATAAAAAGCAAAATATATGCAAATGTAGGAGTATAGCATTTGCCTTACAAGCAGTCATTCCTGGTTCGAGTCCCACTGCAATACATTCCATTTTCCCTTCAAATCACTCTATGATAAATTTTT
This sequence comes from Protopterus annectens, assembly GCF_019279795.1. Lineage (NCBI taxonomy): Eukaryota > Metazoa > Chordata > Ceratodontiformes > Protopteridae > Protopterus > Protopterus annectens. Next base: position 166,477,637 of record NC_056726.1, on the reverse strand, counting down.
TTTGAGACATAACCTAATAAATAACATACATTTGTGAACTGCAGTACTGCATTTATTGCAGATATGAGGTGTCAGTGTCATAATGTTGCAAAGTCCACAGATAATCACATGTGCCCCATACAGTATCACAGATACAAATGGAAGGTAAACTGTGTAATGAATGATAACTCCATATATTTTCCAAATCACCCACCTCCAAAAGAACCATTACACTACTACTGTCTAAAATGTAGCACTAGTAAGCATTAGTAAGAGGTAGTAAGCATATTTAAGCACTAGAAAGTGGGTTTAAGCCCATTTTTGTGGGGGTAAGCAATGTGCACACAGGTTAAGCAAGATCGAATCTAACTCTCTGTAAACATATGTAACAATAGGTTAACACTGCTTACCCTCATGCAAACCAGCGAAAACCTGCTTACAACTGCTTTAAAGTGCCTTAATCACTCTGTATCCTACACCCCTTGTTCTGCCCAGCAACAAAATAAACAGCCTCTGCAAGTCTTGAACTCAGAACCCTGTACACTACAGTAGTTAACCACTAAGCCATCACAGCAGTACATAAGACTGAGGTATCAACACACAAATCCACACCACAGGAACATCAAAATGAAAATGTGAAATGAATCAATGTACAGTGTAGAATTGTATAACCTGCTACATAACATAAATATGTGAACTGGAGTACTGCAGTAAGGCCAGATGTGAGGCGTTATTGTAATAAAGTGTTGAAGTCCCCAGGATGCCATACAGTGTACATACACAGGAATCACAGATACCAGACACGGATATATAACATGTAGCAAATAATACATCAATGTCAAAAGGAAAATATAATGCTAAACATTTCACAGGTCAGTCTACATGGTGTAAGCAATGTGTAGGCCAGCTAATTCAATCTACCCAGTTGTATGCTCCTTTAAGCAATGCCAACATTAGGTAAGGAGGTGTGCCCATAGCTTAGCCTTTTCAAAACTGTCCAATCACGGGAAAGTGCTGGAAATCGGGTGTATTTAAACCCCACAGGTGCCAATAATTCCCATACCTCATACCCTACTGTAGGCAGAATGGCTGACGTTGGGGAAGACACTCGATTTAGAACACAGTGCTGGGGCACCCAGGAGTCCAGATTCATGGTATGGCTCCTGGTAAAACACCATGAGGAAAGACTACTGCAGGGCCAGTACCAGGGCTGTCAGTATAAAGTGGAGGCCTGGGACAGTCTCACCCATGATTCACCAGTGCCACTGGTATCCCCCAGACTGTTGAGCAGGTCAGGCATCACCATGCTGACCTGAAGTGGCAGAGGGGTGATCTCTTGGATCAGTGGATCCAAGAAGCAAGGCAAATGGCCGATGCCCCAGCACTAAGTACCCATTTTACTACGTAGATAATGATTGCCTAGCTTGTGTATACTATGGATAGGTAATGGCTAAATAGCACTGTATTTCTCTGACAGTTGCAGATGAGCGGGCTGCGAACCTACAAGTCCATGCTGCTAGGCTGCAAAGGCAGCATCGCGAGGCAGGTTAGTAATATTCCTGCATGTACTGTCATAACAAATAAATATAACAGTTCTGGAAAGTGTTGTACCAGTATAAAAATGTATTGTGTATGGGATGTACTGAATAAACCAGACAATATGGCAGGAAGACTGTCATATGGGTTGCAAGGAAATAAAGGTGTGATATCTTGTGAATAAAACTATAACCACTGGAGTGCTTGTGTATATTCTGCTTTCATATGTTGCTGTAGTGCTGCATTCTATAAATAGTACTGTTGTATTAAGCAGTCTTACCCACACTGTTGAATGCAGTTAAAATGTGTAGGGAGTTCAGTATAACAATGTTGGAAATCCCAAGAGGTCAGTCATATAGAACAACTGAGGGAGACTTAGAAATTATTGGAACATTTTATACCAATTCCCTGATAGCACAGTGTACTGTGATGTTAACTGTAATATTTTTACGACACACAGCAGGAGTTTGAATCCCTGGAGTGGTAGTAAGTTGTATGCATAATCATACCCCACAACTTTAGAGAGCTTGCGAGAATGTTCAGATAGAAAGCTGTATGCATGATTAGACCCAACAACTGTACAGACTTTGCCAGAATGTTCCGATAGTACACTGTAGCATAATCATAACCATCAACTCTACAGACTGTGGCAGAATGTTCAGGTAGTAAGCTGTATGCATAGTCATGCCCCTCAACTCTTATGATCTGTCCAGCATGTCCAGATAATGGGCCCAAATCTGCTGCCTGGTAACCTGTTCCCCTGACAAATAAGTGTGATGATCCAAGAAATGTAGGCAGCTTATACTGACATATAATGGATAGTCAGACCTGAACATAAAAAGAGAATGTATATGGAAACAGACCTGTCATTGTAGCATCTCACCCAAAGTGTATGACAGCTATTCCAAAATATGTCACAGTAACGCCTGCATCCTGTCAAGCCTTGACCAGAGTGTGTACAATAATGGACTGTTAGGTATGTGTATAACATCAACATGGAATCTGGGAGTATGTGTAGTATTTGCCAATAGTGTTAACAAAGATTTCTCCACAGCTATAACAGGTAAGAGGTGTAGACTGTAGATACAACACAGTTCACTCATATACTTGTCTACAAGCATGGCATCTGGGACTATGTGTAGAATTTGTCAGGTAGTGTTAACAAAGATTTACCCCACAGCTATAACAGGTAAGAGGTGTAGACTGTAGTTAAAACACAGTTCACTCATATACTTGTCTACAAGCATGGCATCTGGGAGTATGTGTAGAATTTGTCAGGTACTGTTAATGATTTTCTCAACAGCTATAACAGGTAAGAGGTGTAGACTATACGTAAGACACAGTCCACGTATATACTAATCTACAAACATACCATTGTACAAAGTAAGGCCATTGGGTAGTGTAATAATACATGTAAGGGACAGATCACTGCAGTGACTAAGAAAGTTGTGAAAACTACAGGGATATATTATTTGTTAACTGACCTCGCACTCTCACCCCCACCATATGTGCAACAATAACCCAATTGCACACCTCAATGGGTACGTGTACACTCCATACTTTTGTTGGGACATATGTCCTACTGGTTTACAAATATTCACATTTGGTTTTATGCATGTGCTATGTTAAAATACCCCCATACTGGTGGCCTGTTGCCATCAATGAAACCTGCATATTGTTGTAATGGTGACTGTTGTCCCATATATGCATGTGTTCTGCTTGCTCTGCAACTGTTGTAAATCTGGTGTCTTGGGTTAATGGGAATACCTATGCATGCTGTCATAACTAAACCTGAATGCTGTTGACTATTACTAACCCATATCATTCTTAAAACTGCAACACCATAGCTCATATGGGAAGGCCGGTCCCAGTGGATCCACCTGTCCCACCTCAGCTGGCCATGGTACCAGGCACCAGCACATCTGGGGCCCAGCCTGGGACCTCTTCCTCCATTGGCCCTGCACCACCTCCAGGTGGAATTTTCACAGGGGATGGGGCTCGGCCCCCCCCCTCAGGAGCGGGAGCAGAGAGGTACCTGTTACCCACCATCTGGTCCAGGCTGTGGTGCGTAGGGAGCTCAACAGGGAGTTTTGAGACCAGCTATGCCAGCTTGAGGGCCACGTGGCACAATTAGAGGGTGAGCCAGCCCTCCTACCCAGCCCCCAGCACAGCCACCTTTGGGGCTGTGAAGGTGCAGTGGTGACTGCCCATGGATGGGGACCTCAGTCCCACTGTTTCCATTTGGAGGCTCATGGGCTAGTGACTTTCAAACACCCCTCCCCATCCAAGGTGTTTACCCCCCACATGTGTCATATACTGCCCCTGTATGTGTCTTATTTGTCTTGTCTGTTAACCTACCCAACCTACCTCCCAAATATACCTACTACCCCTCCCCAACATCCCACTCTCACCTGAAAGAAAAAAAAAGGGCAATCTGTACCTACAAAAAATTTCGCCCCATACATAGCTGTCCACTTTGCACAAGTGTCCGCTGGACACATGTAATACGTTTTAATTGGCATCATAATGAATTATTGTTGTCCTCACCCCCTCCCAGGGGTTTGAGTGTCCAAATCTACCTACAAATTCAGAGTATATGCACAGCTGTTGCAGTAGAAGAAATGGGCAGCTATGGACCTTCCCAACACCCTTCCTGCACATCCCTGGCTATTTTCCCTACTGTCTTCCCCTCTTTGTGCCCCTTTTTCACCACTTTCCTATCAGCCCCTTTTTCTTTTCTTTTAAAGAAATTAGCACGGGGGTAAGCGGGAGTAAGCACTTTTAAGCAGCAGTAAGTGGGTTTAAGCCTGTTTGCACGGGGGTAAGCACTGCCTACACAGGTTAAGCAATTTAGAAGCTGAGTGTAAGAAACTGTGACCAGACGTTAGCAGTGCTTACCATCATGCAAACCTGTGCAAACCCACTTAAAAGTGCCTTAATCACTCTGTAGCCAATGACCCGTGTTCTGCCCAGCAACAAAATAAACAGCCTCTGCAAAGCTCGAACCCAGGACCCCACACGCCATCCAGAAAGTGATTTACCACTAAGCCATGACAGATAAGTTGGAAAGTTCCTGTCTTGCCATTTCCTTTCTTGGATAGAGGGAGGCTTCTTTGTTCACCAGTGGCAGTGGGGAGCTTGGAGCAGGCTATCTGTCCCTGGAGGAGTGTTCCCAGCACATGAATCTGGTAGTCTGTTGGCTGTTTTGGGCCAATTTCTAGCTCTTTCAAGTCCGCCTGTATAAAACCTGCTGTAGCGCGGCTTTGCGTGATTTTGTGCATAGCGCTTCATCGAGCAGTGCCGCTTATTTGGGTTTGAGCCTTGGAACTGATCTAGTTCTCATAATAAACACCCTATTCATATGCTAAAGCCTAGCACTTGCTCACTAAAGCAATTATATAAGTCAGCACTAAAAATTAAAAGCACTACACCCTCACAAACTCCCCTTGAGTAACTTGTTCCCCATTGGCCCTTTTTTTCAATTATAAAGGAATTCCCAATACTATTCTAGCATGTCCAAAGGTCAGTTGTCAATCTCCTCTCCGGTCCAGCTGGTGAACCTGGGAATCTTGAGGCAATGTTACAACTGCCTAATGTACACAGACAACCCTCTCCTCCTCCCAACAAATTCCAACACATGTGAGAGATGCAACCATATAGCCAAACTAGGCTAAGCTCTCTCAACTCAGTACTGGCGTAACCAGTCAGGAGGAGAAGGAAACCACACTCACTACAATTCCAGTCTCACATAGACCTACCACAACAGCAAACCAAACACATAAACACACAAAAACATACTTGAAGGCTCTAAATAAAAATCTGCCTAAGCAGCAGAGACCTCCAAAGCAGGCACCCAAGCAACCGCTACCCCAAAACAAAACACATGCAACACATAGCTCACAAAGCCAGTGTGCCGAACAGTCACAGCCCTTAAGGCTAAACAACACACCTGATACACTTGTAATAGGTGACTCTATCATCAGGCACACTGACGTCACGCTCACCAGGCTGAACAAGGAGAAGGTCACGGTGAGCTGCCTATCGGGTGCTAGGATCCGCCACATAACACAAGTACTCAGGTCACTCCAAGGCAAGTACAAATATGACTCAGTCATTGTCCATTCTGGTGTGAATGACCTGAGACGTACCTCCCTGGACTACATGAAAAGAGACATAGAGGAGCTCTCTGGGCATGTAGCCCAGGCGTATGACCCTGACCTGACTTTGAGTAGCATCTTACCCTCACCAAGAATGATGCCACAGTATGAAGACAAGATTATCAATTTCAACAATTGGCTTAAGTATTGGTGTCATTCAAAGGGGATCCAATGCCTGTCAGCCTGGGATGACATGCTCGACAAGCCACGATGCTGCTAGGGACGGCTTGCACCTGTCACCCTGGGCTTTCGGATATTGGCAAAGGCTCTTGCTACCCCATAGTGCCTTTTTTAGGCAAGGCTCAAAAGACAAACCCACCTCCATAGGTATCACAAGGGATAAGAAACTAAGAGTAATGCTATTCAACGCCAGAAGTCTAAACCTCAAGATGCACGCCTCAAAACTCTCCTTAGCATGGAGAACATCGATATCTGTGCAGTAACAGAAACCTGGTTCAGGACTCCCGAGAGCACCCCAGCACTACCAGGTTATACCTCATACCATGCTTTTCGGCCCCAAAACTTGGACCGAACCACAAAGGAGGGGGAGTATAGATATTCATCAAAGATACCCACACCTCCAGGTTGGTGGCAAAGCACGAAGCATCAGAGACTATCCATGTGCAACTAACAGTGAGTAAAACTGCCTTCCAGTTTATAGCCTGCTACAGACCACCCTCCCAAACCCAGGAACCCCACTCGGCCTTCCTGAGAATACTGGAAAATATGAAGGTCTCTCCGAACACCATTATATTGGGACTTCAACTACCCAAACATAGATTGGGAGCATTACTCTAGCTCCAACACCCTTGCCCAAAGGTTCCTAGAATTCATAAACTCAAATGCTATGGAACAACTTGTTACCACTCCCACAAGAGGGGAAAACATACTGGACCTGATCATCACCAATATGGGGACTCTATGCTCCAGACCAGAAGTGTATCCTCACTGGTAAGATCAGACCATAAACTGATCTCACTGGATATTCACATCCCGACCCCACCCCTGCCCAGAAAACCACAGTGAAAAACTTCTAAAGCAAATTTCACACTCCTCAAAACCGAGGTGGAATCCTTCAAAGCCCCGGCCTGTGGAAAATACGGCCCAGACCGCAGAATCCTTTATAAATGCATTCTATGAACACCTTCAGGAATGCATAGATCATGCAATCCCAAATAAAACCAAGACCCAATCCTCCAAAGGCAGACAACCTGTCTGGTGGACCCCAGCCATAAACAAACTATACAATAGAAGGAGGAAGCTACTACATGATAGAGCAAAATCCCTAAAAGGGAAGGCATCTCTGATCAGTATTAGCAAAAAACTAAGGGCACTCATAAAATTGTCAAAGGCCAGCTTCGAGAAAAATTGCACAGGACACTAAAGATAATCACAAGGCTTTCTTTAGTTATGTTAGGAACCTGGGTGGGAATTCCCAGATATGCTCAGAATTAGTCCAAAATGACAAAAAATACACTGATCCTGCAGACATTGCCAACATCCTAGCTGACAGGTTCAGCGCAAACTTCTCCCCCCCTCCACACCAAAAGGGCAAATATCTATCCCAGCAGAGTGCTGCCCCCCCGACATCTCAGATGCTCAGGTGGGAGCCGCCCTCTCCAAAGCAAAAAACACAGCATCAATGGGACCAGACGGTGTCCCAGGCTGCATCCTACATGAACTCCGAGAAGAGCTAAACCCAAACATAAAACTACTGTTCAAGTCTCAGCCTTACTACAGGATATGTACCCAAAGAGTGGTGTACAGCAACAGTGGTCCCTCTCCACAAAGGTGGTGCCTCAACGGACCCTGGAAACTATCGCCCCATAAGCCTGACTAGCTTGGTCTGCAAAGCTATGGAAAGGATCATCATGGACCTCATAAATAAAGATATTGGGGACCTACAGACACTGGATCCTACCCAGTTTGGCTTTGTTAAGGGCAGATCCTGCCTCTTAAACCTGGTTGACTTCTTTGAAACAGTCACCAAGGCCATTTACGAAGGGAAGGTGGTCCACACAGCCTATCTGCACCTCGCAAAAGCCTTCAATACAATACCCCACTCGGGCATTATAGATAAGCTCACCAGCTTAAATATAAACCCCTATGTCACTAGATGGGTTGCAAACTGGCTCAAGGACAGAACCCACATGGTTAGAATTGCTGGAGCCATGTCAGACTCCAAACCAGTTACAAGTGGCGTCCCACAAGGCTCAGTCCTGGGACCGCTCTTGTTTGGTATATATTTCTCGGAGGTACAGGCCAACACAGAAGGACTGTGGCTGACCAAGTTCACAGATGACTGCAAACTGGGTGCCATAATCGACTCTCCAGCCGACACAAGCATCCTCCAAAAGGGCCTCATAGAAACAGACAACTGGTGCCAAAGCCATGGCCTCAAGCTAAACGCCAAAAGTGTATAGTCATCCCTTTGGCAAAACAAAGTGCCCACAAATTACCACATAGGTGGTAATCCATTAAGTACAGAAGAAGTCATTAGGGACCTGGGGACCCAAGTTGATAGCAATCTCTCATTTGACAACCACGTGGCCAAAGTGGTTAGAAAACATTTTATATAGCCCACCTAATCATGAAGGATTCACATCTAGATTAGGGAGGTCATCGTGCCTCTTTACTCATCCCTCATCAGGCCCATAATCGAGTACAATGCCCTTTGGGATGTACCTTACCAAACACCTGCAGCAACTGGAAAGACCCCAAAAGTACCTCACCAAGAGGATCAAAGGGCTCAAACAGATGCCATATGCTGCCCGGTTAAAGAAACTCCAGCTCTACTCAGTGGCATACCACCTGCTCAGAGGTGACCTGTGCCTGACGATAAGGCCATGTCCAACCCGAATTAAGGGACATGCTGCACCTCAAAAATCCAAATCCCCGAGCTACACGCTTGAGAGACTTGAACCTCAGCACTGAAATAAATAGGACATGCTGGAGGGACAGATTCATAACCCAGAGGCTCCCTTCACTATGGAATAAAATCCCAGTCCAGGTTAGGCAGAGTCCCTCATTGACTCTCTTCAAGAGGAATCTTGATGAGTGAATGGGAGATCATAGGTTTACCCCGGGTATCACTTCTGTGCCACTGTTAGACAGAGGCACAGTATACTAACCTCGAAAAAGGGCATAGCAAAATTAATTTAAAATGGGTGGCGAAAGCCAAACATACTCTGGCTAGGCTTATAAATGCCCTAGGGCAGATAGCCTAGTATGAACCTATGAACCTATGAACCTATAAGCGTAAATCTGATGTTTTCAGAAACATATTATCCAGGCTAGTCATGCAACAGTACAGAGAATGTATACCAACGTCTAGATATATGTTTGTGTGTGTGTAGATATATTAATATCTAAACAGATACAACATATCTATATATGTAAACTAAAAAAAAATAACTAAATAAAACACAATCCTAGGAAGCGTCACCTTGAATTAGCACATACAATATTCAAGCACAGAATGTACAAACATAAAAATTATTCACGTTCTTTAACTGAATTCCACAGCAAACGTAATGACCTCCAAAAATCAACAGTCATTACATTTGCTGTGAAATTCAGTTAAAGAATGGTGGAATAAACTTTTTTATGTTTGGATTGCATCCTTGTGCTTGGAATATTGTATGGTGCTTTAATTCAAGGTGAGCAGACAGACACTTCCTGGGATTGTGTTTTTTTTTAGTTTGGTTTTTATACAATCCTGGTGCTCGAGTTTCTTGCAGTGTATATCTATATAATATATATATATATATATATATATATACATATATATATATATATATATATATATATATATATATATATATATATATATATATATATCTTTAGAAATATATATATATATATATATATATATATATATATATATATATATATATATATATATATATATATATATATATATATATATATATATATATATATATATATACACATATATATGAGTATATATACATGCAAATGCCTACATCAACACATATATATGTCTACACCTATATGTCTACATATACACAGCAAGGTACATATATGTGAGCAGATATAGGTATATACGGACATAGTCATACATATGTAAGCTGATATATTATATCTATATAGGTATTTGTGGCCATATATCTGTAGATAGCAATGGTAGATTAACAAAAACAAATATATCCACATGCACCGTTAATGGGGTTGAGAGGCCCCAAACAATATACGTCTTGTACGAATAGGCATACACTCCCCAGCCAAACACGTCTGCCCTGCAATCCACTACCAAGTGTTGCAGATCCCATAACCAGGACCTGACATGACATGGGCACAAGATGTTAATAGTACTACATCCCACCTGTATTATGTCAGGCTGGTATTGGTAACATATCATGCAGTACAGTCTGGCTCCCATAGGAATTCTAAAATGTGGAAGCTATCAACATCCCCAAGATACATATACACAGACACATATGTGCAGATACAAATATATCTATATATATAATTGCATATATATATATATATATATATATATATATATATATATATATATATATATATATATATATACATGTGACTACACATACACATGCAGAGATATGTACAGTAAGATACATATGTAGAAGGTGCACAAAATATGGAACAGCCACTATGCGTATAGTTCATACCTGAACAACTGGACACTGTATGGGCCACCCATACAAATGACAATCATTGTCTGCAAAATATACCCACAGAGAGGTCATAGGAAAAAAAAACAGGTTTTCAGGAATGGAAAACCTTTATTTGTGTACTATTACAGTTCTATATACTATTGCTACTGTAATTGGGATTGTCTTCACAGACATGGTGTGTGTGGGAGGTCACAAATGCTTTCCACATGTGTGCCATTGTCTACTGACAGACATCCTAAGGACATCATAGTAAAGTAGCACTGCTAGCACGTACTGCCCCTGTCGACTGCAGCAGAGATATTGGTCAATATGTGTGGACATTCTGACACAGTCCAGAGGTATACACAGAACCCCTTAGTGCAAAACATGTGTACCATGCCTGACAATGTGGATGTTAACAGCCATGTAGATGGGTATAACACATAACAACTGGTATACATATGCCACCATAGGTTATGCATTCATACACCCCTGTCTGTTCTGACATGTAATAACCACTGGTACATAGGTGCCATGGCCACACACTACCCAATAGATATTGACATACATCTGTACAGCATCCCACTGCACTGTCTGACATACATGACTGTTAAGGGAGGCCCAGCAGCAGTACATCTGGCAAGTATCTGCACATGACATCTCACTGGGTAAGTACACTAAGCTGCTAGGCATGTAACAATGCACTGTGCAGGCTACAGGCAGACTGGCTCAACACTGACCTACATCTCCTATTGGGGAATGCACATGTACCTGCATATATAGCAGGCTGCACAGGCATGTCAAAACACAGGGTAAGATACACCTGTGTGAAAGTGCATAACCACAACCAATGAGAAAACAGCCACAGCCACATATGGCAAGCTAGCATAATATTACAGTATATGGACTATCTGTTCAACACCATCCTCATATGTGCCACTCACACACTAACCCTACATATACTGGGCCACTACACAGTTTGGTCTGATGGCTGACTGTGGTATGGGACATGTGTGTGTATGAACCTACAAACATGTAAGCCAATATGGTAGCCTACAGTGGAGCAGCATGTAACATCAGATAGGAAGGGATGTAGGATGATGACAACTACCACAGTCTGTACAAAGGCCAAGGTAGGTATTAACAATACACACACTGTCGACATTCACCATAAGTACACAGACCTCAATACTGTACAAACAACCACAGTATGTCCAGGTTATATCATCAAATATAACCCCTACTGTACATAACATGTGTAGCAGTCTATCTCACTGGCTTGTTATCAGATATGATGGCACTAATTATGGTGTACAGCACATATGCACCTCTTCATGCATGACATATGTACAAAGGTTGACAGAGTTGTGGCTGGAAGCACATACACAGGGTCAATATTGACATGAAGCTGTGATAACCTCATACATTTACTGTTGTAACAGGGTTTGTTGCAACATATGTCCTATGAGGGATATGTAGTCAGTAACTGTCATGGCTTTCACCATCTACAGACTGCAGTCCTAACACTACCTTCTGCAGTCCACAGATGGATGCTCCATGGGTAACACATGAAACCAAAGGCACAACACACTGACCAGTCTGCAGATGACCCTGCAGATGGGGATTCTTCATAAACATAGAACTGACATGGCAGGTATTGAGACATGTAGGACAGCCATATACACACATACTCTTAAACCAGCATTACTCCAAATGCAGTATGTAGTCTGGTCAGGCACATCCCCCTCCTGTGTGGTGCCTTGTTTCCACAGTGTATGTTGTTAGAGGTAAATCCTCAATCCATCTGAGATGCTGTTTGCCAAACAACAAACCTAGTTCCTGCTCACAGTGAATGAAAAGGGTCAACACCAACATGATGTTCCTAGATATTGGAGTGTGTTTCCATGCAATTGGCCATGGGAGTGTTACCACAGCTGTTCCACATGCAGTCAGCTAGGGGAGGGCTGCAATTTGTGCAGACACCATCAGCTGATCATGAGCATTGCTTAAAATACACATGCTGCTGCCTAAGCAAAACAGGTGTAGGTCTACACATCTACCAGAGAGGGAGTGCGAGAAGCAAACAGAGGCAAAGACAAGTCAGGGAGGGGTGAGAGAGTAAAACCTAAGCATGTCTGTGTCACACAACTACCAGCACATAGCATCAAACCCCTGAAGACTATGTTGTGCTATCACAGTTCTATGCAGTTGTTGGATGTGCCACATGGGTTACCTGTTGTAGAGCCCTCAGAACATATATGTGATGGAGAGTGATATCTGCAACAGGTTTATGGTAGCTATATGGTAGGTGATGTACATGTACCTGTCCACATGAACAGGTGCCAGCGTTAACACAGCCACACTCTCACAGGAATGCACAGACATTGACACACTTGGCAGGGCCAGAATTACAACTCATCAGTAGTGGGATTACCACAACACATCACTGTGCAGGTATCACATGCACCGCACGGGTCGTATGGAGGTTATATGGGCAAAGGGTATGGGGAGGTGTCTGACATCAGACAGCATGCTTCAGTATGCCAGTGGAGGTTGTAGTGAGTGTGGATGTTAACATATGCACCATACAACATGCAAAAATATAGATGGGGTGCCAGTACTGACATGCATAGGTGCATGCCTGCATGGGTGTGCGGTGGTCAACTGTGCCAGATGGCTATACAAGGCTAGGTGATGGGTATAACTTCGCATCAGTCCACATGACAATGGTCTGCATTGCAGCTCAGGGCTGTAGTTTCTGCATTTACTCACACAGATGGGTATTGTAACCACCATCCAGTCACCTGGGTGACTATTGTGTGTGGCCAGTGCTGTGCATCACTTGCCATGTATGTGTTCCTTAGTCCGTGACATGGATGGTGTCTGGGATGTGCACACCTCCCACATGTATATATAGTGACATGTGGAACTGTACCTAGGGTGTCTGGCCCATGCTGTGAACACAGATTATCATCAGATGTGCCACTCTTGGCCACCTGTGGTGGGAACTGGTAATGGGCAGCAGGTTTACCATGCATCTACATTGATAGCATGCTAACAGCATTCTCTGGTGTCAGTGGCATCTGTCCATACAGGGCATGTTGTCAGGCATGGTATGTCCTTTGTGGGTCACATGTGATGGCACCACAGGTGTTGCAGGTGCCCAATGGGGAACATCGGAGAGGTGCACCATCTGCATGTATGTGCATATTGGACAGATGGACAGGGTGCCATGCCCTCTGTAGCCCACTGCTATCACTCCATAGTTACTATCAGTGGCCAATATGCAGTGTATTACCCACATATTGGCTGTTGCCTAGGCATGTGTGTGTGTAAGAGACATGGTTTGAGAGTGTGCTCTGGGTAATACTGGGGTTGCTAACTGTGATTACTTGGCCTTGATGTCACATGTATGGGTATGGCTTTGCACCCCAGCCTCTCAGCGATTTCACATCTGTTTTCCCTGTATGGTGGACATTGTGATATATAGTAGGGCCACCATATAAGAAATATGCAAAACCCACTCTCCATTGGCCACACACTCACAACCTCCTTCACACAGCATATGAGTTACAAACACACAAACACACACCTGTCATATCTGGGAGTAAAACCCTTACCTAACTAGTTTATTACACTACAGTACTATGCAGTTATAATATGTGCCATGCAAATTACTGGAGTACTCCTTCCCCAAAGGTATATATCACATTGGATGACATCAGCATGATTGCCAAAGTAGGACATTCAAATTGTAGTGAGTGTGACTAACCTAAAATGCATTGCTCCCTACACAGTGACACACACACAAAGCATCCACAACCGACATATTTGGGTATAGAACCCCTAATAGAGGTCTACATCACACTACAGCATAGAGCTGTTATAGGATGCATCACAGGGAATCCTGAAAACACCTTCCCCAAAGGTGCATTTCACAATGAATGACATCAGCAGGATTGCCAAAGCAGGGCATTTGAAATGTAGTGTGTGTGACTATCCTAAAATGCATTGTTCCCTACACAGACAGTGACACACACAAAAAACATTCATGACTGACGTGTGGGTATAATACACCTAACAGAGATCTATATCACATGACAGCATGGAGCTGTTACAGGATGCACCATGGGGATTGCTACAAAATTCCTTCCCAAAAGGCATATTTCACAAGAAATGACATCAGCAGGATTGCCAAAGTAGGCCTTCTGAAATGTACTGTGTGTTACTAGCCTAAAATGCATTGTTTCCTACAGAGACAGTGACACGCTCACTAAACATCCACAACTTACATGTGTGGGTATAGAACTCCTAACAGGGGACTATATCACACTACAGCTTGGAACTGTTATAGGATGCACCACCGGGATTACTGGAGCACTCCTTCCCCAAAGGTGTATTTCACAATGAATTAGCAGGATTGCCAAAGTAGGCCATTTAAAATGTACTGAGTGTGACTAGCCTAAAATGCATTGCTCCATACACAGACATTGAAACACACAAAACCTACAGAAATGGCATGGAACCCTACCACAGTTCTAAATCACACTACAGTAATATGCAGTTACAGCATGCACTACAGAGATTACTGGGCTACAACCTTCCCAGAGGTATATTTCTAGGTAGGTGACATCAGCAGCCTTACCAAAGTTGAGCATATGAATTGTAGGGAGTGTGAGTACCCTAAAAAGCATTGCTCTCTACACAGACATAAACACTTGCCATGTCTGGGATTAGAACACCTACCTAACTACTTTATCACACTACAGCAGTTATAAGACACTCTCCAGAGATTACTGGACTACAACCTACCCAGAGGTGTATTTCTAGGTGGATGACATCAGCATCCTTGCCAAAGTTGAGTATATGACCCATAGGCAGTGTGAGTACCCAAAAAAGCATTGTTCTTAACACAGACAGTCACACACACATTTACCATGTCTGGGATTAGAACACCTACCTCATTTATCACACTGCAGCAGTACACAGTTATAGGACATGCTATTCAGATTACTGGGCTACAGTTTTCCCAGAGGTGTATTTCTAGGTGGATGACATCAGCAGCCTTTCCACAGTTGAGCATTTGAATTGTTGGGAGTGTGACTACCCTAAAAAGCATTGCTCTCTACACAGTCAGACACACACACAAGCACACACACACAGTTGCCAAGTCTGGGATTAGAACTCCTACCTAACTAGCTTATCACACTACAGCAGTACTCAGTTATGGGATGTGCCATGGAGAATACTGGGCTGCAATGCTCCCAAAGGTGTATTTCACATTAGATGACCTCACCAGGCTTGTCAGAGTAGGGCTATGGGGAGGGCAGTGTGTGTACATGGGCCATGACCCATTCATCTAGGGGTTGACATGCCACATGCGGGCACACACAGGGTCATATTTCACAGGTATGTTTATACAGCTGCTAGATGAATACTTCCTTGTACAGTCATGTTGCACAGCTGGCACATGCACCACATAGACTGTAATGCTGAAAGATACTGGTGGCTAGTATCTGCAGTGAGTGACATATGCACCTCATGTGTTTGGGGCCCTTTGGCTGTGTGATGGGTGGGACAGGTCTGGATTGATCCTTGTCACAGTCACCCTCTTCCACACATCTATGTCCGTCTACCCTTGGCTTATTATAGTGTGTTGTCTTTACATATATGTCTGTATTCCTATCCACTGTGTGTGCAAGGCATGGATGGTGCATACTGATGAGTGTTTGCACTAACAACTGCGACTGCCAGATATGTCTAGTCTTCTGGTGTTTGCAGACATGGCATTCATGTGTTTAAGTGTGTGAGCATGCCCAGTATGACCTTTCAGTATGTTGTTGACTGACATTACCTTCATTTCCCTATGTGTGTGAGCATGCCCAGTATGGCCATCTGTATTGCATGTGTGGATCAAGTCCAGGTAGCTTGTACTGCAGTGCTGACCTTTGTGTTGTACACCGACAGGTAGCATGCTGTCTCTGCAGGGTATCCATTGATCATTTGGCATTGACTGTTACTACATTTCTGCATAGTGGGGGGGGCACACATGACTGTTTCTACATTTCTACACAGGTTTGGGGGGTACACCTGACTGTTACTATATTTCTATGTAGGATGGGGGGAGGGCACACCTGACTATTTCTACATTTCTACACAGGATTGGGGGGGCACACCTGACTGTTATTATATTTCTACATCGGATGGGGGGGAACACCTGACTATTTCTACATTTCTACACAGGATTGTAGGGGCACACCTGACTGTTACTATATTTCTACATAGGATGGGGGGGCACACCTGACACTTGTACACATTTGCTAGGACTGTACTGGTATGTCAGGTACTCCATTTCAGTTTGTAGCCTTACCTATCATGCTGGCTAGAGGCATACCAGTGTACTGCAGATCTTAGCTTTTAATTACCTACATATTAGTTTCTGACTTCCTATCCTTCAGAACTGACATCTCACTGCCTGACCTGCTGTAGTCTGTCTGTGTAGGCCTGGGGGGAGGTTACCCATAGGCCTCATTCAGAGGCCATAGCACAACATTTGTTTGTGTTTGTCTACACCTGCTCTGCTGGCTGTGACTTCTTGGGTATGTTACCCCTCTCCTGACTGGCATGTGTGAGTCACTTACTTTGAGGATGTCCCAGTATTGAGGGTGGTGCTGCAGGGCTGCCTGTGTTGGATGCACATAGTACACTCTCTACACATGGTTAGGCACAGGTAGTGAAATGTTTGGCATCCCTTTTACTGTATGTGAGAGTCGGAGGGAGGTGTCATTCCCTCAGTCCCTCCCATGTCAGTGTATGTGCTATATGTTGCCTCTTTGCCATGGCCAGGGCATACTGGGCATGCCTCCATCTGCCTACTGGGGCAGGCTCAGATTATTCCTCCTATGAGTCACTCTGTGCCTGTGTAGGCCTTGGCAATGGTAGGGGGCTGTGTGACCTTGCCCCATGCTGTTCCTGCTGCAGCTGTTTCTGCAGGATCATATTGTGTAGCATGGCACATACAAGGACAATTTGGGTGCATGTAGCTGGTGAGTACTGCCAGGCTCTACCAGATGTGTCCAGGCACTGGAACCATGACTTGAGCATCCCAAACACACACTCTATTATGATTTTTGTTTGTGCATGTGCCTCATTATGGAGTTCTTGTTCAGGTGTGTGCATTGCTGGTGGGTGTCATTAGTCATGGCTCAAGTGCGCATCCAGCATCCCCCACTAGGTGACCGTGTGGGATGTCCCCATTGGCAAATCTCTGGTACAGCTGCATCAGATGCCAGATATGGAAATTGTGATAGCTTCCAGGGCAGCCAGCACACACATTCATTATTATGCCCTGGGCATTGCACATGACCTGGAAGTTGATGGAGGGGAAGCCCTTGCGGTTGCTGTAGACCCTACCCCGCTCACCGGGTGGTGCTTTGATGAGTATATGCGTGCAGTCTATTGCACCCACTACCTCAGGGTATTCTGCTATTTGGTGAAACAGTTGCATATTGCTGGCCAACGCCTCACAGGTATTGGGGAAATATACGTGCTCACCGACATGTGCTGACATGACATCCAGGAACTGATGGAGTACCCCGGATGCTGATGCCTGTGAGTTCCCCATCATATCCCCAGTTGACCTTTGGAATGTACCTGTAGCTAGTATTCTTAGGCCTACACATACCTTTGTATCCACTTGAATGGGTTCCCCTCTGTTAGTTCTGTGTGTCAGGCATGGCCGGCACAGCTCAACAATTTGCTGTAGGAGGTCCCTGTCCAACCTTTAGTGCTCCACTATCTCTAGCTCATGTAGCCCCTGGTAGGTTACCCTGGGTCTGTACACTCTTCTCTGTCTCCTCACTTTGGGTTGCTCGACAGCATTCACATCCTCACCACCCTCAGCCTCTTCCACAAGTTGTATGATAGCTACTGCAGCCCCTAACATTTTGCTATTGTGAGTGTTAAAAGTTCCCCGCTTGTTTACACCCATGGTGTAGAGTGTGGGAACAACTATAGGGAAAGTTGTTTGCTTAGTTTATAGTAGTGTTCTGGGCTGGCCTGGTCTGCTGCCTGTGTAATTGGCTGATTCTGACACATTTCACCTGCCAGCTAAGCTTGTTCTCTTTGATTACCTTCCGACTGCTATTTTCCCTTCCCATTGCCTTCCTGCTTAAGCCTGTGTGTGCTCCTCGCAAATGGAGTGCTCAAATGTGCACACTGCTGCTATTTCCTTGTTTAACCTCTTTTTTCTTCCTGTAAAGCCCGGTGTGCGGCACACACAACCGCTTAGGCTTTGTGAAGACTGCTAAGCAGGTTTAGACACACTCCTTAGCTAAGCTAGTAGCAAACCCAAGCCAGAGGACTCCAATCCACTTACAGTATGCCTGATAACCCCCCCACGATGTCACTTAACTCCTAGGCTTGCACAAGGCTATTCCTACTCTTACACTGTTGTGATCTGACTCACATGCTGGGGAAAACTGGGATTCACTGTCCTTTCCCTCATTTGCATAGGATTGCCTGCTAATGCATAGTTGCGTAGGGTCATAGGTTCATAGATTAGTACTAGGCTAACTGCCCTTGTGAGCCATTTTAAGCCTAGCCAATTATCCCCTGTGAGATTCAAACCCTGTACCTTGTGTTTGTAAGGCAAACACCTTAACCATTAGGCCACCCTCCCAACCCTTAGACCACCCTCCCAACATGTCTCACACTGAGCCTCCCCCCTTAGCAACCACTACTCACTGGCTAGATTGTCTTCTGCCTGCCATTGACTTGCATGGCAGAATGCTGATTTTAGTTAGAATGCTTATTTTAGGTTTATTTTATTATTCCTCCTCCAATCCCATTTGCACACCGCTGCCCTACGCTTAAATGGCCGAGACTTAGAAAATACATGTTTTCATATTAAAAGTTATTCCCAAGTTATACAAGAACTATGAGTTAGAGCTCATGCTTATAAATCTCATAGCTATAAGGCTACTGCTATGAATGATATAACCTAAAATTAATTAACTTCATATGTTGCTAATGCCAAGCAGGCCTAATATATATGATAATTAAAATATTTTCATCTTTAAGTCTATAACATGTAATGTTACTATGTACCAGGCAGGTTTGATTGGTATGCTACTTAAAATATTTAAATCGAAAAATTAGTTTAGCTGTTTGCAAACTTGCTTTTGATTAAATATACTACAGAAATAATTGACTATTTTAGGTATAACCAAGGAATGCACAAAGGTTATATTAACTAGAGAATATAGGTTAGGTAAACACACAGAGACTGCTGGTTGTTAATGGAGGCCTATCTCACTTAGTATGCTCATTTCCCTACCTGCCTGACCAGCTGCAGAGCCTGTTTAACCAGCAGTCTGTTTTAATTGTCTCTCCTCATAAGACTCTCCTCATATCTAATTAATGCGTCTTGAATTTCATCATTGCTTTTCTCCCTACTACCTGTTCTGAAAGATCATCCTAATCATCTACCACCCTTTCATGAAATAATACTTCCTCATAAGACATACACATTGTACCTTTACATTGTGTCTACTTGTTCTCATACATGTTTTTTTTTTAGATTCTACCATTTGGGCACTGTATGTCTCCCTGGGTTACTTAACATTGTTTGTCCCGTGTCCTGCTTCTTTTTTCCCCTGGTCTCTGCATATATTCTGGTGCTGGCAGTTCATGACTTCTTTTGCCTTTGACTTGCTTTTGTTATCTCTCTCTCATGTCAAGCAGAGTTGTGCTGAATCATATAAAGTACTGCATACAATTGTTCAAATGAGGTCTTAACCAACTATGAAGAAGGAGAAAACTGGTAATAATTCTTATTAATCCTCTTTCTATCAAATTTTCCTTGTTGCTTTCTTGCATTGCTTGCTTGTTTGCATTTAAGTCATCTGATATTTCTGCTTTGTGGTTGTCTTACTTTTTGTTGCTCTTATAGCATCTTCTCTGGTTGTATATTCTGACCACAAATTTTTGTTTCCCATTTGCATTATTTAGCATTTATTTCATAACATTTAAGTTGTTAAATTTTTACAATTCCTTCAGCTTGCAAAGTTTCTTTCTTTCTACTCCTTGCATACTGGCCCTGAATATCTTTGCATCATTCGCACAAAGACAAACTGTAACTTACACAGCACAGCACATTATCTGATCATTACAGACCCCTTTACACAGTCATTCAGACTATATGCACTATTTCTTGAATAATTACCAAAACTATTGTGACACTACTGATCATTGGTAACAATACTTATATGCGACTAGATTCTATTTACTAAGATTTATCCCCACAAATTATCACATTGATAATAAGGTACTAAGCACAAAATTAGTTGTGAGGAACTTGGGAACCCAGGTTGATAGCAAACTGACGTTTGACCACCATATTGCCTCTGTTGTATGGAAAACTTTCTACATGGCCCACCTCATTAGTAAGGGTATCTCATCCAGGGACAAGATGGTCATAACATTCCTGTATTCTTCCCTTCTAAGACCGATTATTGAATACAATGTCCCTTTCAGCATGTACCTCACAAAGCATATGCAGCAGCTGAAGAAATCACAGAAATTCCTCACCTAGAGAATCCAGGGCTTCAAACATCTACCCTACACAGATAGGCTAAAAGCTCTGTCCCTCTACTCAGTCTCCTACAAGCTCCTTAGAGGTGACCTCTGTCTGGCATACAAAGCAATCTCAGACCCTGCTCTGATGGGACTGCTGCATATCTGCAAGTCAAGCTTCATTCGAGTAACCCACACACGTGAACTCAACCTGGTCTGTGACATCAATAGGACTTGTTGGCAAGACAGATTTGTGTCCCAGAGACTCAGTGGTGGCTGGTTACTTCAAATCAAAGTGGGGATGCAAGAGACAACTGAATGGGTGGAGCCAACAAGAAGGGTTGTGGCCAACTGGAAAGGGGTGGTGCTATGCTAAACAAATGCAAAAACTGGGACTTTAGTTAAATAGAATGCCCTGGGTGCCACTGCCAAACCATCATTATGAGAGTCCAATTAAGACAAAATGAATTGTAGAAGAAAAAAATATTTCAATGCATTGGCTACATGACAACTTACTTAATATCTAGATGGAAACAAAAAGGCTGTGAGGCATGAAAAAATAAATTACTTTTTAAATACATTACTGGAATGCCAGTCAAAATCAAGTATAAAAAAACAAGCAGCACTCATCTCAAACCACTTCTCCTTGCACTGCAGTTCTAATTATAATTTATATTCAGCTTTATAAAAGTGCCAAGTAACATCCTGAAAGCAGCAATTTCTGTGATACCCCCACTTGTAAAAATGCTTCTTATCCAAAAAAGATCTACTGCCTGACAACAACTATCTACTTGTTTCATGGGGAAAACATGATCAAAGTAAAAAATGAACAGCAAACAAGAAACAAGCTCAAGATACATTGCTTAAAGGATTACTGCACAGGTTATGGACCACACGGGATAGATTGACATTCTGTTTAGTTTACGGGTAAAGCCTGCAAAGATGACTGCAAGTCTCCAACAAATGTAATGAGCTTCTGAAAATACTGTAATCCTGTCCTTTATTACACATACTGTCATATGCATTTCAATACCTAAGAATTATACGCTATCTAGTTATGTAAATATTCTCTGCATGGCAACAACAAAAAGGCTTTCAATAATGGTAATTCTTTAACAGTATGCTTATTAAAGCTTACTTGCATCTTACAGTCCCAGACAAGCTTACCTGATGGTCATTAAAGCATTGCTACTTAAACACAGAGCAACAGGCACTACAATGACATGCATTTTCTGAATAAGAAGAAGCATAAATCAACAATATAAAAATATTGCAAAAAAACAGAACATTCTGCAAAATCAAGGACAGATGAAAAGCCACTGTAGCACTTGTGTCTACCTTGGATGGGGGGATACTCTGCACATTTACACTGCATAACTGCTCCTTGCCTTGCTTGGACACATCCAGAGTCACTACGTGGGGTGCAACAAGTATGTCACAATTTGAAATGTCTCTGGCTGATGGTGATGGCCCTGACACATTTGTCATACCTCTCAGCCTCAGAGAAAGAAATCTGGACAAAGCCATAAACAGAAGTGGGACAAAGGCCCAACAATAAGGACAATTTTTAAATATTGATCTTATAAACTTAGAAAGATAATAGAATAGTAGGTCTTGCATTAGTGTGAATTTTCTGAAGGGTATAAAATCCAAAACTCAAATGTCTGTCATTATTTTCTAACTTCAGTCTTTAATGATTTGCCACTAATTTGCCAGAAAAACACAATTTTATGAAAAAAAGAACAAAAATGTGATGCAAAAATATAAAATAGCCACACAATACAGCTGGGAACCTGTCAAAGAAGGGATACATTTTAATATTAGTACTGTTAACTTGAGCAGCTGACAAAATAAGAGAATCTACATGCATTTCTGAAATTAAAAGGAATCTATAACTCTGATCATTACAATTATTTATTAACTGTAAACCCTCCACGTTTTCTTCCAAATTTTCCATTTTGCGGAGGGATTATTAGGGGGAGAGCAGCAGTTTGAGCCAAAATTGGGGACAGTTGAGGGGTTTGGATATACTTAATTCTATAAAGTGGTTTATTTACATGTACTTCTCATCCTCTTAACACATGAAATCTGAGCAAGGCCAAATATATTGGGGGAACATACAAACAGTGCTAAAAATTGCTCTTGTATAAACTTAGACAGCTGACAGAACAACAGTTCTTGCTTTAGCATGCATTTTTCTGAAGCGTATGAAGTCTGAAACTCAATGTCTGTCATTATTTAGTGACTTCATTCCTAAATTATTTTCCAGAAAGCCACACATTTTATGAGGAACAAACCAAAAGAAGCAAACATTTATTCATTCTGCAAAAATCTGGACAGTTAAGATGTATAGTTCAGCGAGGGCTGTCTGAGTTTGCTGCCCTTCCCCCCTCACAAAATCATGGTCGAATGGGGCCTCCCCCCTGCAGCTATTCCAATGTCCCATTACTTGGCTATTTCACCCCATTTACCATAAACACTGTAATGTGCATACTGCTTTACTTCTACAATGATTTGGATTTCATTTAAAAGTTTTATTTTACATCTTACAGCACAAACGCTAATAGTCATCTGCTAAAAAAAGCAATCCAGTCTCACAATGAAAATAGACTTAGCATTAAAACTTCTCTGCCCTTGAAACTCACATTCACTGAAACAGCATTGAAACCCACATTCAAAGAAAATAAATCTGGCCAGTGGCAGATAAAGATTAAATTTGGGCTGTTTTCAAATCATAGGCCCCCTGCACATGAAACATACATGCGTTCTGTGATACACCTTCCTGATTGTATTAAATTATATTCCTTGTATAATACAGTGCAGCTGTTAGAGGGCATTTTAAATTTATTGTTTTGAACATTTTTCCAGTAAACAATGAAACAAAATGCATGCACCAATAATGACAAAATTGCCCAGTTCAGAACATTTCCATCATAAAAGTCTACTCAAACTTCTACAATCCAGTAAATATGCACAATCTCTGCAAAACTAAAAGTCATCTAAATAATTCTACATTAAAGAGATCTGTAGCTAATGAAGAGGTTGCTGCTAGCAAACAACATTATATTTCATTGTTTCATCTACAAATAAAGTGCCTGTTGCCAGTGAGGAATAAATTGCCTATGTTACATTAAAAATGATAAGCTAGTAATATTGCAATATGAAATTATGGCAAACTGATAATAGGTTCATTGTTACTAGGTATCTCTGCCAAATAGGACATTCTCAGGACTGCAGCATCCACCCACTTTAAAAGTGCAACACAGTACAGTAATGCATCTATATACTGTAGGAGGTAGAACCCACAGCCTCCTGCATTAAAAGCAAGTACACTACCTGTTGTGCTATTAACAATACAAGCAGCCTCATCATAAGCAGCATTAAACTTCTCTTCAAGCTTTCAGCTCCTTGTAAATTCCACTCAACACTCAGCTGTATCTCTCAGTTTTGAAGCACCAGAAATCTGGAAAAAGCCAAAATTTATTGGGGGAGGACAAAAGCCCAAAAACTAGGGATACATTTTAAACATTGCTTGCATAATCTTGGAAAGTTGCTAGAATAAAATGCTGTGTTACTACCATGCATTTCATTGCCAAGTCGTCAACCACCTACCCTATGGACTACAGTTAAAGCAACATACCACTATGCCAAATCAGTTACTTCTTGAAAGGCAGGTAGACTGAAACTTGAATGGCCATCATTTAGTGAATTCAGTTCTCACCATAGCTCTCAATCTCTTAGCACAAAACACCTAGACAAAGCCAATAATGGGGGAATACAGCCCCAAAAATGGGGACAAATTTTAAATATTGATCTTATAAACAGAAAATTGCTAGAATAAAGGGGTTTGTGTTACCATGTACTTTCTGAAGAATATGAAGTCTGAAATTCAAATGCCTGTCATTATTTAGTGACTTCAAAATCCAGAAAACCATAGATTTCACAAGAACAAAAATATGAAGCGAAAATTTCACAAGTGGTGGTGGGTAGGGAATTCAAGCTCTTGGTACCTGCTCCCAAGGTAGAGGGCTTGAGTCTAGCTACCAGGTATATTTCCTGAGTTCTCTCTAGCCACCAGGTGTATTTAATTGGGGTATTTTACATACACACACACACACACACACACACACACACACACACACACACACACCTTGAGCCTAGCTCCATTGATGCAAACTCTGTTGCAAGCCCAGTTTCCTTCCTGCAGTAAAAATCCATTGCTGCAAAGTTTGTCCATTCCTGCAGTAAAAGGCCCATGAGAGCAAGCTGCTACCCAGCCTGCAGTCTATGCAGTTGTAACTGCATAGACTTTTGGGATCTCTGCTGTCTTCCTAATCTGGACTGTCTCACCAGCAGTCTGGATTCTGTGCGCATGCTCTGGACTGATTCAACAGCAGTCTGGATATCGGAAAACGCCACGAGTGTGCATGCGTGAAGTTCTGGGACTTGCATTTGTTTTATTTTTTACAGCTGGTTTTCTTTTCTTTTCTTTCTTTTTACAGCTGGGGGGGCTGCACTCCTGCAGCCCAATAGCATGAGCTGCCCCTGCAGAGAATCCCCCTTTTGTGGAATAGACTCCCTCTCCATGTAAAGCAGAGTACCTCATGAAACCTTTTTAAGCGCAACCTGGATAACTGGATAGGGAACAGAAAATACACCCCTGGTATTTGACCTATGTCCCTGTTGGACAGTGGCATAGGGTGCTGACTTACTGGAACATGGACTAAATTCTTGGCTAGGCTTGTAAGGGCCTCAGGGCCAATAACATAGTAACTTCCTATGACCTTATGGTCTTATCTGTTTTCTGTTGCATAACCACTGTATTACCTTTGCTCCAGTGCTATGATACAACCATTCCGTTTAAATTATTAATTATATATGTACTAGCTATGGATGCTTGAAATTAATCAGCTAGGAATGTACAGAATGGAATGTATTTAATTTGACATTAGTCATCCAGCAATGCTATCATAATAAGTGGTAAACAAGGTTAGAACAACCTTCATGCAGAAGCTGATTTACAGTTGAAACATATGTTAGATTTGCACAGCATGTCACTTTCTACATTTGCTACATTTGATCTTGGCTAGGCAAGAAAAGAATGAGCTGTAACCACGTGAGGTACTGCAGTTGAATAACCTGTAGCTATTAGATATGTCCTATATGCCACATACTAAAATACTATAATAAATAAATGAAGCCTATCAAATAAATATATAATTTCCATTGTTTAATCTATACTTTACTATGTACACAGCAGTTTTGTCTGTAAAGTCATGTAATTTTATTGTTCAAATGCCTCAGCACTAACACATTCCTCTCCTTCGGACAGGGAGGATCCATAAATAGTGAGATGAAAGCAGGCTGATGTTAACAATTATGATCAGGACTCGTGATTAATGTCATAAAGTTCCAGCACAATTCCACAGCCTTTAAAGACATTGTAAACAACAGAATATGAGACTATTTACTGAGAAATACTCACACTGAAAGGAATAGTTGCAGTTACATCTTAACCTTGAAAGAGACCGAGAGACAATACACAATCTGCAGTTTTCTGACAGAATGATCTTCTCAACTCTTGAAATGCAAACAGCACTCTGTACTGTTAAATGTCTCAGCCAGTTATTTTAAATGTGTCATCCAGTTATTTTATGCAGCAGTGCTGTACAAATGGTTGTCTACTTAATCTCCCTGAATTAACAGATTATAGTGTAAGTAAATTCTGTAAATTGCTAATTATCCTTAGAGTAACGTATAATCTTTAGAAAATGGTCTTCATGAAATTACATGACATGGTGTTCTACCATGTAACAACATTTTAGCGTGTCATATGCTTTGCTCTGAGTAACTCTAGGTGCAACAGTGCAGTAGAGAATGGGGGGAGTCTAGCAAGGGATTTCAAAAGGCTGGACACGTGGAGAGGAAGGTGGCAGCTGAAGATCATTGCACATAAATGCAAAGTACTGAACTTATACCACAATAACTCTGGTGTAAAGTATTAACTGAGAACAATGAAAACTATGGCAAGAGAGAGGGAATGGATCTGCAAGAGTTGATCATACCTGGTTTAAACCTGGGAATAGAGAGATAGAACAGTGGTATCAGCAAAGAGAATGCTGGGGTATAACTTCAGAGGGATAGAGTCCAGAATAAAACAGAGAATGTCTCCATTCTTCACATCCTTGGATCTCACATAAGTACTACATGTAGTTCTAGAGGCCATATAAGAAAATGACATCAGGCTGCTGGAAAGAATCTAGAGGAAAGCTAGGATAAGGCTCTATGAAACTGAGAAGAAAGATTGTGATCAGATGTCAGAGGTGCAAGTGTTCTTCTCACTTGAGACCAGAAGAAATGGGAGGACATAAAATCTGTAGTCAAGATCACATCAGGGAGATATGATGGGGTCATTCAGAACAGGAAATAAAGAATGAACAACAGGGCTTACAGGTTACATATTATAGAGACTAACTCCTTCATGGAACTCTGAAAGCATTTTTTTCACATAGTGAGTTGCAGACTAGTGGAATGGGAGTTGGAGTTCAAAGAGCCAATCAAGAGGGTATGTGATAGGTAGAAAAAGGGTATTAAGAAGGTAGGGATGGATGGAAAGTAGAATACAAGGCATTTCAAAGGGAAGACTAAATAGATTTATTGTCTCTTTGGACTGGTAATGAAATGTAATGTAAAGATTATTCCAAAAAAAAAAAAAAGCAACATACATCTACAATGAAACCTACAAAAAAAGTTTATTAAACAGTCAACGGTTTTCCCAGCACCAGGTTGGGCAACATTAGTTACTATCAGATATAAGAATTAATCAAATGACAAAAACATAGATTATATAAAATATAAATTAGGAAAACAGGTAGAGTCTTACAAACAATGAAAAATAAAAGGCAGCTGTTGCAAGACAAAAGCGACGCTTGGTAGGTGGCAAATCCTTTATAAGCAGAAACTCCAAATCCAGAAAATATTCATCCAAGATAAAACAGTGCAAGCAAACACAACAGTATTAAGTGCTTTTGTCTGGTAGATGACTTCCTCAGAATACTGCAATTTACAGAAGGTATTCTGAGGAAGTCATCTACCAGACGAAAGCGCTTAATACTGCTGTGTTTGCTTGCACTGTTTTATCTTGGATGAATATTTTCTGGATTTGGAGTTTTCTGCTTATAAAGGATTTGCCACCTACCAAGCGTCGCTTTTGTCTTGCAACAGCTGCCTTTTATTTTTCATAAAATATAAATTAGAAATGGCTTAGTGGCAATGTAATAGTAGATAGGGACTAGCTTAAACATATACTTTTAGTTTAATCATATGTAAGTACTAGGCAATCAGTCTGCAGACCATTTCAAGCCTAGCCAAACAACCTAGTCAAAAGCTCTGTCTGGCCCCAAGCAGGGCTTGCTGCTACTCAAACAATTATCTTGGTTTACCTTAAAGATGGTAAGGGAACTACTCTGCTTGATGTTGTAGACGTTTGCTCCAGAGGTGAGGCATATGGTGGGATATGACTCGATCCCATTGATGTATATTATTTATTATGACCACAGAGACTGATTAAGATAGGCAGACATTTGTCAAAGACAGTGAGCAGTCACTGACCTTTTATCAATTCACTTGTTATCTCTTCCATCTTTTTTAAGTTCCTAAAGCTAAGTGTTAATCTGATGTACAAACGACTGATCCATTAACAAAAATATCAGATATTTCCATTTGGTGGAACTTTCTAATGGCCATTTCTTTCATTTTTCCACTGATTTCCTTCACTCTTCTTGAAAGTGATGAAATGATAATTCTATTAAATATCGAATTAAGTTCAGTTCCTGAATATTTAATTTAAACATTGCACTGGGGCAGATCCGGGCCAGTCAGATCACGGCTAAGGGTCTAATTGTTTCCCTCCCATCCACCCTTATGTTCTTAAACCCAGTATATCTGTAGTTGCCCACTCTTATGATAATTTGACAACATAATTCCTCCCTCTCCCCACTTATTGTCTGTTGACAATAAACACATAAGTATCATTTTGCAAAGTATCTTCCCTTAAACTACTCACCAGGCTTAAACACCACTGATAAAATTGCTTAATATTGTGTGTACATAGTACCGATACTGCTTACACTGATTTTAGTATCAAATTAGTGAATTTTTTTACTATAATTAGTTTACTAGTTCTTGCTGGCGACAGAAGAAAGTTTACAGGCTAGCAGCTGCAAGTCCACCCAAACCTTATTTTAAAACCAAACTCCAAGCAGCTATAGTTAGTCCTGCCACCAGAGACATTCCTGTTGGTATCATGCACCAGTATTTCCCCACAACTTCTGTAGCAAGCCTGATTGAGATGGGTATCTTGAGACAGTGTAAGAATTGTCTCATGCTGTCTGACGAACATCTGTTACTCAAACAACATAACCCAATGTGTGAGAGATGTAGATATAAAATATTCTTGGAGAGAAAAATCTCACACACAGTAAGCTCAGACACCAAAATCTTCAGCAGTACACCAGTACACCACACACCACACCTCTTCAAGGCCATCACAATACACATACCCCCGGATTCACTAATCTTCCATGTAGGACTAACTTAGTCCAGCACAGAAGCACCCGTGTAGGAGCAGGACGGCAGTGCGCCATGCATATTAATGAAGGTGTGCTGTCTGAGCTCCCAGGCTTACATGGAGTGTGTACAAGTGCAGGGGGTGTGTCTGAGAAAAATGCTCTCAAAATAAACATGCCCCCTGCAATGTAGAACAGCAGAAAGTGTTAAGAAATGAGCAAGATCGCTCATAGGTGTTCACATATCCCCACCAACAGTCCCCCATGTGTGCAACAGCAACAGTACATATAAATTAAATGAAGAAACCCTCTTATATTTTATTAAAAATCCCAGTACAGCTAACCGTAGGTGTGCGGATGTACCCATTGCTTAGCTACAGTTAATGCAGTTTAAATAGCAGAAAGAAGATAAAAAGCAAAATATATGCAAATGTAAGAGTATAGCAATAGTGTAGTGGGCAGAGCATTTGCCTTACAAGCAGTCATTCCTGGTTCGAGTCCCACTGCAATACATTCCATTTTCCCTTCAAATCACTCTATGATAAATATTTTTTGAGGCATAACCTAATAAATAACATACATTTGTGAACTGCAGTGCTGCATTTATTGCAGATATGAGGTATCAGTGTCATAATGTTGCAAAGTCCACAGATAATCACTTGTGCCCCATACAGTATCACAGATACAAATGGAAGGTAAACTGTGTAATGAATGATAACTCCATACATTTTCCAAATCACCCACCTCCAAAAGAACCATTACACTACTACTGTCTAAAATGTAGCACTAGTAAGCATTAGTAAGAGGTAGTAAGCATATTTAAGCACTAGAAAGTGTGTTTAAGCCCATTTGTGTGGGGGTAAGCAATGTGCACACAGGTTAAGCAAGATTGAATCTAACTCTCTGTAAACATATGTAACAGTAGGTTAACATTGCTTACCCTCATGCAAACCAGCGAAAACCTGCTTACAACTGCTTTAAAGTGCCTTAATCACTCTGTATCCAACACCCCTTGTTCTGCCCAGCAACAAAATAAACAGCCTCTGCAAGGCTTGAACTCAGAACCCTGTACACTACAGTAGTTAACCACTAAGTCATCATAGCAGTATATAAGACTGAGGTATCAACACACAAATCCACACCATAGGAATGTCAAACTGAACATGTGAAATGAATCAATGTACAGTGTAGTATTGTATAACCTGCTACATAACATAAATATGTGAAAGGGAGTACTGCAGTAAGGCCAGATGTGAGGTGTTATTGTAATAAAGTGTTGGAAGTCCCCAGGATGCCATACAGTGTACATACACAGGAATCACAGATACCAGACACAAATATAACATGTAGCAAATAATACATCAATGTCAAAAGGAAAATATAATGCTAAACATTTCACAGGTCAGTCTACATGGTGTAAGCAATGTGTAGGTCAGCTAACTCAATCTACCCAGTGGTATGCCCCTTTAAGCAATGCCAACATTAGGTAAGCAGGTGTGCCCATAGCTTAGCCTTTTCAAAACTGTCCAATCACAGGAAAGTGCTGGAAATCGGGCGAATTTAAACCCCACAGGTACCAATAATTCCCATACCTCATGGCAGCTCCCTACTGTAGGCAGAATGGCTGAAGTTGGGTAAGACACTAGATTTATAACACAGCGCTGGGGCACCCAGGAGTCCAGATTCATGGTATGGCTCCTGGTAAAACACCATGAGGAAAGACTACTGCAGGGCCAGAACCAGGGCTGTCAGTATAAAGTGGAGGCCTGGGACAGTCTTGCCCGTGATTCACCAGTGCCACTGGTATCCCCCAGACTGTTGAGCAGGTCAGGCATCACCATGCTGACCTGAAGTGGCAGAGGGGTGATCTCTTGGATCAGTGGATCCAAGAAGCATGGCAGATGGCCGATGCCCCAGCACTAAGTACCCATTTTACTACGTAGATAATGATTGCCTAGCTTGTGTATACTATGGATAGGTAATGGCTAAATAGCACTGTATTTCTCTGACAGTTGCAGATGAGCGGGCTGTGAACCTACAAGTCCATGCTGCTAGGCTGCAAAGGCAGCATCGCGAGGCAGGTTAGTAATATTCCTGCATGTACTGTCATAACAAATAAATATAACAGTTCTGGAAAGTGTTGTACCAGTATAAAATGTATTGTGTATGGGATGTACTGAATAAACCAGACAATATGGCAGGAAGACTGTCATATGGGTTGCAAGGAAATAAAGGTGTAATATCTTGTGAATAAAACTATAACCCCTGGAGTGCTTGTGTACATTCTGCTTTCATATGTTGCTGTAGTGCTGCATTCTATAAATAGTACTGTTGTATTAAGCAGTCTTTCCCACACTGTTGAATGCAGTTAAAATGTGTAGGGAGTTCAGTATAACAATGTTGGAAGTCCCAAGAGGTCAGTCATATAGAACAACTGAGGGAGACTTAGACAGAAATTATTGGAACATTTTATACCAATTCTTTGATAGCACAGTGTACTGTGATGTTAACTGTAATATTTTTACGACACACAGCAGGGGTTTGAATCCCTGGAGTGGTAGTAAGTTGTATGCATAATCATACCCCACAACTTTACAGAGTTTGCGAGAATGTTCAGATAGAAAGCTGTATGCATGATTAGACCCAACAACTGTACAGACTTTGCCAGAAAGTTCCGATAGTACACTGTAGCATAATCATAACCATCAACTCTACAGACTGTGGCAGAATGTTCAGGTAGTAAGCTGTATGCATAGTCATGCCCCTCAACTCTTATAATCTGTCCAGCATGTCCAGATAATGGGCCCAAATCTGCTGCCTGGTAACTTGTTCCCCTGACAAATAAGTGTGATGATCCAAGAAATGTAGGCAGCTTATATTGACATATAATGGATAGTCAGACCTGAACATAAAAAGAAAATGTATATGGAAACAGACCTGTCATTGTAGCATCTCACCCAAAGTGTATGACAGCTATTCCAAAATATGTCACAGTAACACCTGCATCCTGTCAAGCCTTGACCAGAGTGTGTGCAATAATGGACTGTTAGGTATGTGTATAACATCAACATGGAATCTGGGAGTATGTGTAGTATTTGTCAGGTAGTGTTAACAAAGATTTCTCCACAGCTATAACAGGTAAGAGGTGTAGACTGTAGATACAACACAGTTCACTCATATACTTGTGTACAAGCATGGCATCTGGGACTATGTGTAGAATTTGTCAGGTAGTGTTAACAAAGATTTACCCCACAGCTATAACAGGTAAGAGGTGTAGGCTGTAGTTACAACACAGTTCACTCATATACTTGTCTACAAGCATGGCATCTGGGACTATGTGTAGAATTTGTCAGGTAGTGTTAACAAAGATTTACCCCACAGCTATAACAGGTAAGAGGTATAGGCTGTAGTTACAACACAGTTCACTCATATACTTGTCTACAAGCATGGCATCTGGGAGTATGTGTAGAATTTGTCAGGTACTGTTAATGATTTTCTCAACAGCTATAACAGGTAAGAGGTGTAGACTATACATAAGACACAGTCCACGTATATACTAATCTACAAACATACCATTGTACAAAGTAAGGCCATTGGGTAGTGTAATAATACATGTAAGGGACAGATCACTGCAGTGACTAAGAAAGTTGTGAAAACTACAGGGATATATTATTTGTTAATTGACCTCACCCTCTCATCCCCACCATATGTGCAACAATAATCCAATTACACACCTCAATTGGTACGTGTACACTCCATACTTTTATTGGGACATATGTCCTACTGGTTTACAAATATTCACATTTGTTTTTATACATGTGCTATGTTAAAATACCCCCATACTGGTGGCCTGTTGCCATCAATGAAATCTGCATACTGTTGTAATGGCGACTGTTGTCCCATATATGCATGTGTTCTGCTTGCTCTGCAGTTGTTGTAAATCTGGTGTCTTGGGTTAATGGGAATACCTATGCATGCTGTCATAACTAAACCTGAATGCTGTTGACTATTACTAACCCATATCATTCTTAAAACTGCAACACCATAGCTCATATGGGTAGGCCGGTCCCAGTGGACCCACCTGTCCCACCTCAGCTGGCCATGGTACCAGGCACCAGCACATCTGGGGCCCAGCCTGGGACCTCCTCCTCCATTGGCCCTGCACCACCTCCAGGTGGAATTCCCACAGGGGATGGGGCTCGGCCCCCCTCAGCAGCGGGATCAGAGAGGTACCTGTTACCCACCATCAGGTCCAGGCTGTGGTGCGTAGGGAGCTCAACAGGGAGCTTTGAGACAGGCTACGCCAGCTTGAGGGCCACGTGGCACAATTAGAGGGTGAGCCAGCCCCTCCTACCCAGCCCTCAGCATAGCCACCCTTGGGGCCGTGAAGGTGCAGTGGTGACTGCCCATGGGTGGGGACCTCAGTCCCACTGTTTCCATTTGGAGGCTCATGGGCTTGTGACTTTCAAACACCCCTCCCCGTCCAAGGTGTTTACCCCCCACATGTGTCATATACTGCCCCTGTATGTGTCTTATTTGTCTTGTCTGTTAACCTACCCAACCTACCTCCCAGATATACCTACTAACCCTCCCCAACATCCCACTCTCACCTGAAAGAAAAAAAGGGCAATCTGTACCCACAAAAACATTTGCCCCATACATAGCTGTCCATTTTGCACAAGTGTCCACTGGACACATGTAATATGTTTTAATTGGCATCATAATGAATTATTGGTGTCCTCACCCCCTCCCAGGGGTTTGAGTGTCCAAATCTACCTACAAATTCAGAGTATATGCACAGCTGTTGCTGTAGAAGAAATGGGCAGCTATGGACCTTCCCAACACCCTTCCTGCACATCCCTGACTATTTTCCCTACTGTCTTCCCCTCTTTGTGCCCCTTTTTCACCACTTTCCTATCAGCCCCTTTTTCTTTTCTTTTAAAGAAATTAGAATGGGGGTAAGCGGGAGTAAGCACTTTTAAGCAGCAGTAAGTGGGTTTAAGCCAGTTTGCGTGGGGGTTAGCACTGCCTACACAGGTTAAGCAATTTAGATGGTGAGTGTAAGAAACTGTGACCAGAAGTTAGCAGTGCTTACCATCATGCAAACCTGTGCAAACCCACTTAAAAGTGCCTTAATCACTTTGTAGCCAATGACCCGTGTTCTGCCCAGCAACAAAATAAACAGCCTCTGCAAGTCTAGAACCCAGGACCCCACACACAAAGTGATTTACCACTAAGCCATGACAGATAAGCATAAATCTTATGTTTTCAGAAACATATCATCCAGCCTAGTCATGCAACAGTACAGAGAATGTATACCAACATCTAGATATATGTTTTTGTGTGTGTAAATATATTAATATCTAAACAGATGCAACATATCTATATATGTAAACTAAAAAAAAAAACTAAAAAAAACACAATCCCAGGAAGTGTCTGTCCGCTCACCTTGAATTAAAGCACCATACAATATTTCAAGCACAAGAATGTAATCCAAACATAAAAAAATGTATTCCACAGTTTTTTAACTGAATTCCACAGTAAATGTAATGACCTCCAAAAATCAACAGTCATTACATTTGCTGCGGAATTCAGTTAAAGAATGGTGGAATAAACTTTTTTTATGTTTGTATTGCATCCTTGTGCTTGGAATATTGTATGGTGCTTTAATTCAAGGTGAGCGGACAGACACTTCCTGGGATTGTGTTTTTTTTTTAGTTTGTTTTTTATACAATACTGGTGCTCAAGTTTCTTGCAGTGTATATCTATATATGTATATATATATATATATATATATATATATATATATATATATATATATATTTAGAAATACTTACATATATATATATATATATATATATATATATATATATATATATATATATATATATATATACATACATATATATGAGTATATATACATGCAAATGCCTACATCAACACATATACATGTCTACACCTATATGTCTACATATACACAGCAAGGTACATATATGTAAGCAGATATATACCTATGTAGGTATATACGGACATAGTCATACATATTTAAGCTGATATGTTATATCTATATAGGTATTTGTGGCCATATATCTGTAGATAGCAATGGTAGATTAACAAAAACAAATATATCCACATGCACCGTTAATGGGGTTGAGAGGCCCCAAACAATATACGTTTTGTACGAATAAGCGTACACTCCCCAGCCAAACATGTCTGCCCTGCAATACACTACCAAGTGTTGCAGATCCCATAACTAGGACCTGACATGACATGGGCACAAGATGTTAACAGTACTACATCCCACCTGTATTATGTCAGGCTGGTATTGGTAAGTTATCATGAAGTACAGTCTGGCTCCCATAGGAATTGTAAAATGTGGAAGCTATTAACATCCCCAGGATACATATACAGACACATATCTGCAGATACAGATATATCTATATATATAATTGCATATATATATATATATATATATATATATATATATATATATATATATATATATATATATATATATATATAGTAAGATACATATGTAGAAGGTGCACAAAATATGGAACAGCCATTATGCGTATAATTCATACTTGAACAACTGGACACTGTATGGGCCACCCATACAAATGACAATCATTGCCTGCAAAATACACCCACAGAGAGGTCATAGGAAAAAAACAGGTTTTCAGGAATGGGAAACCTTTATTTGTGTACTATTACAGTTCTATATACTATTGCTACTGTAATTGGGATTGTCTTCACAGACATGGTGTGTGTGGGAGGTCACAAATGCTTTCCACATGT
Organism: Protopterus annectens; assembly: GCF_019279795.1. Classification (NCBI taxonomy): domain Eukaryota; kingdom Metazoa; phylum Chordata; order Ceratodontiformes; family Protopteridae; genus Protopterus; species Protopterus annectens. The sequence goes on along the minus strand of NC_056726.1, from coordinate 166,441,385 downwards.
GTGCCATTGTCTACTGACAAACATCCTAAGGACATCATAGTTAAGTAGCGCTGCTAGCACGTACTGCCCCTGTTGACTGCAGCAGAGATATTGGCCAATATGTGTGAACATTCTGACACAGTCCAGAGGTATACACAGCACCCCTTAGTGCAAAACATGTGTACCATGCCTGACAATGTGGATGTTAACAGCCATGTAGATGGGTATAACACATAACAACTGGTATACATATGCCACCATAGGTTATGCATTCACACACCCCTGTCTGTCCTGACACGTAATAACCGCTGGTACATGGGTGCCATGGCCATATACTACCCAATAGATATTGACATACATCTGTACAGCATCCCACTGCTCTGTCTGACATACATGACTGTTAAGGGAGGCCCAGCAGGAGTATATCTGGCAAGTATCTGCACATGACATCTCACTGGGTAAGTACACTAAGCTGCTAGGCATGTAACAATGCACTGTGCAGGCTACAGGAAGACTGGCTCAACACTGACCTACATCTCCTATGGGGGAATGCACATGTACCTGCATATATAGCAGGCTGTACAGGCATGTCACAGCACAGGGTAAGATACACCTGTGTGAAAGTGCATAACCACAACCAATGAGAACACAGCCACAGCCACATATGGCAAGCTAGCATAATATTACAGTATATGGACTATCTGTTCAACACCATCCTCATATGTGCCACTCACACACTAACCCTACATATACTGGGCCATTACACAGTTTGGTCTGATGGCTGACTGTGGTATGGGACATGTGTGTGTATGAACCTACAAACGTGTAAGTCAATACAGTAGCCTACAATGGAGCAGCATGTAACATCAGATAGGAAGGGACATAGGACGATGACAACTACCACAGTCTGTACAATGGCCAAGGTAGGTATTAACAATACACACACTGTCGACATTCACCATAAGTACACAGACCTCAATACTGTACAAACAACCACAGTATGTCCAGGTTATATCATCAAATATAACCCCTACTGTACATAACATGTGTAACAGTCTATCTCACTGGCTTGTTATCAGATATGATGGCACTAATTATGGTGTACAGCACATATGCACCTCTTCATGCATGACATATGTACAAAGGTTGACAGAGTTGTGGCTGGAAGCACATACACAGGGCCAATATTGACATGAAGCTGTGATGTAACAGGGTTTGTTGCAACATATGTCCTATGAGGGATATGTAGTCAGTAACTGTCACGGCTTTCACCATCTACAGACTGCAATCCTAACACTACCTTCTGCAGTCCACAGATGGATGCTCTATGGATAACACATGAAACCAAAGGCACAATACACTGCCCAGTCTGCAGATGACCCTGCAGATGGGGATTCTTCATAAACATAGAACTGACATGGCCGGTATTGAGACATGTAGGACAGCCGTATACACACATACTGTTAAACCAGCATTACTCCAAATGCAGTATGTAGTCTGGCCAGGCACATCCCCCTCCTGTGTGGTGCCTTGTTTCCACAGTGTATGTTGTTAGAGGTAAATCCTCAATCCATCTGAGATGCTGTTTGCCAAACAACAAACCTAGTTCCTGCTCACAGTGAATGAAAAGGGTCAACACCAACATGATGTTCCTAGATATTGGAGTGTGTTTCCATGCAATTGGCTGTGGGAGTGTTACCACAGCTGTTCCACGTACAATCAGCTAGGGGAGGGCTGCAATTTGTGCAGAGGCCATCAGCTGATCATGAGCATTGCTTAAAATACACATGCTGCTGCCTAAGCAAAACAGGTGTAGGTCTACACATCTACCAGAGAGGGAGTGCGAGAAGCAAACAGAGGCAAAGACAAGTCAGGGAGGGGTGTGAGAGTAAAACCTGAGCATGTTTGTCTCACACACCTACCAGCACATAGCATCAAACCCCTGACGACTATGTTGTGCTATCACAGTTCTATGCAGTTGTTGGATGTGCCACATGGGTTACCTGTTGTAGAGCCCTCAGAACATATATGTGATGGTGAGTGAACATCTGCAACAGGGTTATGGTAGCTATATGGTAGGTGATGTACATGTGCCTGTCCACATGAACAGGTGCCAGCGTTAACACAGCTACACTCTCACAGGGATGCACACACATTGACACACTTGGCAGGGCCAGAATTACAACTCATCAGTAGTGGGATTGCCACAACACATCACTGTGCAGATATCACATGCACCACATGGGTCATATGGAGGTTATATGGGCAAAGGGTATGGGGATGTGTCTGAAATCATGCTTCGGTATGCCAATGGAGGTTGTAGTGAGTGTGAATGTGAACATATGCACCATACAACACGCAAAAATATAGATGGGGTGCCAGTACTGACTTGCATAGGTGCATGTCTGCATGGGTGTGCGGTGGTCGGCTGTGCCAGATGGCTATACAAGGCTAGGTGATGGGTATAACTTGGCATTAGGCCACATGACAATGGTCTGCATTGCAGCTCAGGGCTGTAGTTTCTGCATTTACTCACACAGGTGGGTATTGTAACCATCCAGTCACCTGGGTGACTATTGTGTGTGGCCAATGCTGTGCATCACTTGCCATGTATGTGCTCCTTAGTCCATGACATGGATGGTGTATGGGATGTGCACACCTCCCACATGCATGTATAGTGACATGTGGAACTGTACCTAGGGTGTCTGGTCCATGTTGTGAACACAGATTATCAGCAGATGTGCCACTCTTGGCCACCTGTGGTGGGAACTGGTAATGGGCAGCAGGTTAACCCTGCATCTACATTGATAGCATGCTAATGGCATTCTCTGGTGTCAGTGGCATCTGTCCATACAGGGCATGTTGTCAGGCATGGTATGTCCTTTGTGGGTCACATGTGATGGCACCACAGGTGTCCAATGGGGAACATCGGGGAGGTGTACCGTCTGCATGTACGTGCATATTGGACAGTTGGACAGGGTGCCATGCCGTCTGTAGCCCATTGCTATCACTCCATAGTTACTATCAGTGGCCAATATGCAGTGTATTACCCACATATTGGCTGTTGCCTAGGCATGTGTGTGTGTATGAGACATGGGTTGAGAGTGTGCTCTGGGTAATACTGGGGTTGTTAACTGTGATTGCTTGGCCTTGATGTCACATGTATGGGTATGGCTTTGCATCCCAGCCTCTCAGCTGTTTCACATCTGTTTTCCCTGTATAGTGGACATTGTGATATATAGTAGGGCCACCATATAAGAAATATGGAAAACCCACTCTCCATTGGCCACACACTCACAACCTCCTTCACACAGCATATGAGTTACAAACACACAAACACACACCTGTTATATCTGGGAGTAAAACCCTTACCTAACTAGTTTATTACACTACAGTACTATGCAGTCATAGTACATGCCATGCAAATTACTGGAGTATCCTTCCCCAAAGGTATATATCACATTGGATGACATCAGCGTGATTGCCAAAGTAGGACATTCAAATTGTAGTGAGTGTGACTAACCTAAAATGCATTGCTCCCTACACAGTAACACACACACAAAACATCCACATCTAACATGTTTGGGTATAGAACCCCTAACAGAGGTCTACATCACACTACAGCATAGAGCTGTTATAGGATGCATCACAGGGAATCCTGAAAACACCTTCCCCAAAGGTGCATTTCACAATGAATGACATCAGCAGGATTGCCAAAGCAGGGCATTTGAAATGTAGTGTGTATGACTAGCCTAAAATGCATTGCTCCCTACACAGACAGTGACACACACAAAAAACATTCATGAATGACATGTGTGGGTATAGAACACCTAACAGAGATCTATATCACATGAGAGCATGGAGCTGTTATAGGATGCACCATGGGGATTACTACAAAATTCCTTCCCAATAGGTGTATTTCACAATAAATGACATCAGCAGGATTGCCAAAGTAGGCCTTCTGAAATGTACTGTGTGTTACTAGCCTAAAATGCATTGTTTCCTACACAGACAGTGACACACTCACTAAACATCCACAACTGACATGTGTGGGTATAGAACCCCTAACAGGGGTCTATATCACACTACAGCTTGGAGCTGTTATAGGTTGCACCACCGGGATTACTGGAGCACTCCTTCCCCAGAGGTGTATTTCACAATGAATGACATCAGCAGGATTGCCAAAGTAGGCCATTTGAAATGTACTGAGTGTGACTAGCCTAAAAAGCATTGCTCCATTCACAGACATTGCAACACACAAAACCTACAGAAATGGCATGGAACCCTACCACAGTTCTAAATCACACTACAGTAGTATGCAGTTACAGCATGCACTACAGGGATTACTGGGCTACAACCTTCCCAGAGGTATATTTCTAGGTAGGTGACATCAGCAGCCTTGCCAAAGTTGAGCATATGAATTGTAGGGAGTGTGAGTACCCTAAAAAGCATTGCTCTCTACACAGACAGACACACTTGCCATGTCTGGGATTAGAACACCTACCTAACTACTTTATCACACTACAGCAGTTACAAGACACTCTCCAGAGATTACTGGACTACAACCTTCCCAGAGGTGTATTTCTAGGTGGATGACATCAGCATCCTTGCTAAAGTTGAGTATATGACCCATAGGCAGCGTGAGTACCCTAAAAAGCATTGTTCTTTACACAGACAGCCACACACACATTTACCATGTCTGGGATTAGAACACCTACCTCAGTTATCACACTTCAGCAGTACACAGTTATAGGACATGCTATTCAGATTACTGGGTTACAGTTTTTCCCAGAGGTGTATTTCTAGGTGGATGACATCAGCAGCCTTGCCACAGTTGAGCATTTGAATTGTTGGGAGTGTGACTACCCTAAAAAGCATTGCTCTCTACACAGTCAGACACACACACAAACACACACACACAGTTGTCAAGTCTGGGATTATAACTCCTACCTAACTAGCTTATCACACTACAGCAGTACTCAGTTATGGGATGTGCCATGGTGAATACTGAGCTGCAATGCTCCCAAAGGTGTATTTCACATTAGATGACCTCACCAGGCTTGTCAGAGTAGGGCTATGGGGAGGGCAGTGTGTTTGCATGGGTCATGACCCATTCATCTAGGGGTTGACATGCCACATGCGGGCACACATAGGGTCATATTTCACAGGTATGTTTATACAGCTGCTAGATGACTACTTCCTCGTACAGTCATGTTGCACAGCTGTCACATGCACCACATAGTCTGTAATGCTGACAGATACTGGTGGCTAGTATCTGCAGTGAGTGACATCTGCACCTCATGTTTGGGGACTTTTGGCTGTGTGCTGGGTGGGACAGGTCTGGATGGCTCCTTGTCACAGTCACCCTCTTCCACACATCTATGTCCGTCTACCCTTGGCTTATTATAGTGTGTTGTCTTTACATATATGTCTGTATTCCTATCCACTGTGTGTGCAAGGCATGAGTGGTGCATACTGATGAGTGTTTGCACTAACAACTGCGACTGCCAGATATGTCTAGTCCTCTGGTGTTTGCAGACATGGCATTCATGTGTTTAAGTGTGTGAGCATGCCCAGTATGACCTTTCAGTATGTTGTTGACTGACATTGCCTTCATTTCTCTATTTGTGTGAGCATGCCCAGTATGGCCATCTGTATTGCATGTGTAGATCAAGTCCAGGTAGTTTGTACTGCAGTACTGACCTTTGTGTTGTACACCAACAGGTGGCATGCTGTCTCTGTAGGGTATACATCGATCATTTGGCATTGACTGTTACTACATTTCTGCATAGTGGGGGGGGGGGCATTTCTACACAGATTTGGGGGGCACACCTGACTGTCACTATATTTCTATGTAGGATGGGGGGAGGGCACACCTGACTATTTCTACATTTCTACACAGGATTGGGGGCACACCTGACTGTTACTCTATTTCTACATCAGATGGGGGGCACACCTGACTATTTCTACATTTCTACACAGGATTTGTGGGGCACAACTGACTGTTACTATATTTCTACATAGGATGGGGGGGTCACACCTGACACTTGTACACATTTGCTAGGACTGTACTGGCATGTCGGGTACTCCATTTCAGTTTGTAGTCTTACCTATCATGCTGGCTAGAGGCATACCAGTGTACTGCAGATCTTAGCTTTTAATTACCTACATATTAGTTTCTGAATTCCTAGCCTTCAGAACTGACATCCCACTGCCTGACCTGCTGTAGTCTGTCTGTGTAGGCCTGGGGGGAGGTTACCCATAGGCCTCATTCAGAGGCCATAGCACAACTTTTGTCTGTGTTTGTCTACACCTGCTCTGCTGGCTGTGACTTGTTGGGTATGTGACCCCTCTCCTGACTGACATGTATGAGTCACTTACTGTGAGGATGTCCCAGTATTGAGGGTGGTGCTGCAGGGCTGCCTGTGTTGGATGCACATAGTACACTCCCTACACATGGTTAGGTACAGGTAGTGTAATGTTTGGCATCCCTTTTACTGTATGTGAGAGTTGAAGAGAGGTGTTATTCCCTCGGTCCCTCCCGTGTCAGTGTATGTGCTATACGTTGCCTCTTTGCCATGGCCAGGGAATACTGGGTATGCCTCCATCTGCTTACTGGGGCAGGCTCAGATTGTTCCTCCTACGAGTCACTCTGTGCCTGTGTAGGCCTTGGCAATGGTAGGGGGCTGTGTGACCCTGCCCCATGCTGTTCCTGCTGCAGCTGTTTCTGCAGGATCATATTGTGTAGCATGGCACATACAAGGACGATTTGGGTGCATGTAGCTGGTGAGTACTGCTAGGCTCTACCAGATGTGTCCAGGTACTGGAACCATGACTTGAGCATCCGAAACACACACTCTATTATGATTCTTCTTTGTGCGTGTGCCTCATTATGGAGTTCTTGTTCAGGTGTGTGCATTGCTGATGGGTGTCATTAGTCATGGCTCCAGTGCGTATCCAGCATCCCCACTAGGTGACCGTGTGGGATGTCCCCACTGGCAAATCTCTGGTACAGCTGCACCAGATGCCAGATATGGGAATTGTGATAGCTTCCAGGGCAGCCAGCACACACGTTCATTATTATGCCCTGGGCATTACACATGACCTGGAAGTTGATGGAGGGGAAGCCCTTGCGGTTGCTGTAGACCCTACCCCGCTCACCGGGTGGTGCTTTGATGAGTATGTGCGTGCAGTCTATTGCACCTACTACCTCAGGGTATTCTGCTATTTGGTGAAACAGTTGCATATTGCTGGCCAACGCCTCACAGGTATTGGGGAAATATACGTGCTCACCGACATGTGCTGACATGACATCCAGGAACTGGTGGAGTACCCTGGATGCTGATGCCTGTGAGTTCCCCATCATATCCACAGTTGGCCTTTGGAATGTACCTGTAGCTAGTATTCTTAGGCCTACACATACCTTTGTATCCACTAGGATGGGTTCCCCTCTGTTAGGTCTGTGTGTTAGGCATGGCCGGCACAGCTCAACAATTTGTTGTAGAAGGTCCCTGTCCAACCTATAGTGCTCCACTATCTCCAGCTCATGTAGTCCCTGGTAGGTTACCCTGGGTCTGTACACTCTTCTCTGTCTCCTCACTTTGGGTTGCTCGACAGCATTCACATCCTCACCACCCTCAGCCTCTTCCACAAGTTGTATAATAGCTATTGCAGCCCCTAACATTTTGCTGTTGTGAGTGTTAAAAGTTCCCCGCTTGTTTACACCGGTGGTGTAGAGTGTGGGAACAACTATAGGGAAAGTTGTTTGCTTAGTTTATAGTAGTGTTCTGGGCTGGTCTGGTCTGCTGCCTGTGTAATTGGCTGATTCTGACACATTTCACCTGCCAGCCAAGCTAGTTCTCCTTGATTACCTTCCTACTGCTATTTTCCCTTCCCATTGCCTTACTGCTTAAGCCTGTGTGTGCTCCGAGCAAATGGAGTGCTCGAATGCGCACACTGCTGCTATTTCCTTGTTTAACCTCTTTTTTCTTCCTGTAAAGCCCGGTGCACGGCACACACAACCGCTTAGGCTTTGTGAAGAGTGCTAAGCAGGTTTAGACACACTCCCTAGCTAAGCTAGGAGCAAACCCAAGCCAGAGGACTCCAATCCACTTACAGTATGCCTGATAACCCCCCCATGATGTCACCTAACTCCTAGGCTTGCACAAGGCTATTCCTACTCTTACATTGTTGGGATCTGACTCACATGCTGGGGAAAACTGGGATTCACTGTCTTTTCCCTCATTTGCATAGGATTGTCTGCTAATGCATAGTTACATGTCTCACACCGAGCCTCCCCCTTAGCAACCACTACTCACTGGCTAGATTGTCTTCTGCCTGCCATTGACTTGCATGGCAGAATGCTGATTTTAGTTAGAATGCTTATTTTAGGTTTATTTTATTATTCCTCCTCCAATCCCATTTGCACGCCGCTGCCCTACGCTTAAATGGCCGAGATCGGCTAAAAAAATAAAGTTGATTTTTTTATTTTTTAAACTGTTTGCAATGCCAGTGGCCTTATACTTGGCTATTGGCATGCTTACCACATGATATGCAGCCTTTATTTGGAGGTGTCATAGCTCCATTTTAGATTTTGCAGAAATGTACTCGGTTGCTAACTGAGCACATTTCTGCAGATTGCACTAGTCTTGCACAGACTATTGCAAGCTTCTTGGATTGCAAAATCACCTTATTTGCATGGATTTCACCTGCAAATGGGGTAATTTGCATACCAGTGCTTAGTCCGTGCAAGATTAGTGCAGAAGTGCTCATGCACGCCCCTGCAGGCTGTTCCTGGATCGCAAGGCAGACATATTGCCTACTTGAGCTCCTGCAACAATCTTGCACTCCATGCAAGCTTTTGAGAATCCGGAGGATAATCCATCAAATGATGACATTCCAAAAATTAGCTTGTTTAAATCTCAAAGACCTCGACAACAAACACAGGCACAAAGCATGCTCAGCATATTTAGCTGACTTCCTTACATAGCACAAGGAGTCCCAAAGTCACAGATGCTGATCCTGTAAGGCAGGCATTGACCTAACCAAATATTCTTATAGGTGACTCCATTGTAAGATATACAGATGTGCCTCTTTCCAGGCTGAGCAAGGAAAGAGGGATAGTTGCTGGTCTAGTGCCAAGATCTGTCAGATTATGCATGCACTCAAGTCCTTGAACAATAAGAACCAGTATGAGTGTGGCACAGTCCATGCCAGTGTTAATGATCTGATGTGTACTACCCTGGATTAATTGAAGAGAGACACGATGGAGCTCTCAGACTATGCGTCCAAGGCAGGTATGAGCCTAGCATTTAGCAGCATTCTACCTTATGCAAGGATGATGCTGCAATATGAGCAAAAATAATTGACTTCAATAATTGGCTTAGTTTTTGGTGTAATTCAAAGGGAGTCCAATATTTGTCAGCCTGGGAGGATATGATTGACAGACCATGTTGCTTCACCAGGGATGGCCTACATCTGTTCCCTCTAGGGCTTCAGTTATTGGCAAAGACATTCTCCATCCCCATAGTGCCTTTTTTTAGGCAATGGAACCTGATAAACCTACCAACATGATGAAACAAACAAAGGAAAATATGAAGGGGTCTGAACAGGGAACTCTATTCCCTACAAGTACTTCTCACCCTGGAAGACATTGACCTCTGCGTAATGACTGAGACATGATTTAAAACAGAGGACAGCACTCCGGCTGTGCAGGGCTGTTATACCTTCTACATATTTAGATTAGTTACTGCACAGGAGAGCAAAAAAGGTGGAGGTGCATCTGACTACATCCAGCAGAGACTCATATCACGGCTAATAAAGCAGCACAATGCTCTAGAGCATCTTCATGTCCAAATAACCATCAGAAAGGATCTGGACCATATACAAGCTAGCAATAGAACTCCCTCTATGACACAAGAAAGCCACAATGCCTATCTACAGTAACTAGAATCACTAAGTATTAAACGTAATACCATTTTCCTTGCTGATCTTAACCATCCAGCTGTAATCTGGGAAACAAACACCACCACTAATGCACAAGCACAATGATTCCTGGACTTTGTCAGTACAAATACCCTGGAACAATTAATCAGAGTATCAGTGGTGCTGCGGTAGAGTTGTTGCCTCACAGCAAGACGTTGTCGCGTTCGATTCTCAGCTAGAGCACCTTCTATGTGGAGGCATGCATGAATGGGCGTGCCTTCGTTGAAGGTTGTGCATCAGGGCTGGTGACTCGGCATGTAAAAATCCACTACCAAACATTAGCGGACCGGAGTTCCGCTGTGGCGACCCCTAACCAGGATAAGCCAAAAGACACAACAACAAAAAATCCACTGTGGGGAATAGCATCTTGGATCTTGTCTTTACTAATATGGGAGCATTTTGTACCATCCCATATGTATATTCAACACTTATTAGGTCTAACCATAAAGCAGTCTTCAAAATAAAACTGAAACCAGAAATCCCTTCCACCCAAGGTACCACTAGAAATTTCTTTAAACCGAACTACCTACTCCTAAGTGATACATTGTCAAACTTCAAATCTCCACCAAACCTGGTTAACTCCACTGAGTATGGGGAAATGTACACCACCACAACATACCTGCATAGATACAGCTGTACCCCACAGGAAAAAAGTGCAATGCAAACCCCAGAAACAAACCCACATGGTGGAACCATAATGTCAACAACTTCATAATAAAAGAAAAAGAATTTTAACCAAAAGTAAGAAGAGTAATTCCCAGAATGTTAGAGACCTCATCACTGAAATAAACAAACAACTCAAGAGCTTAATAAAATCAACCCAAGGCAAGTTTGAGGCTAAAATAGCTACCCAAGCCAAAGATAATCACAAGGCATTTTTTAGTTCTGTTCATAATCTAAAAAGTAGAACACAGCAATGTATTGAGCTGACTGTGAACAGTGTTACCTACACTGATGCTGAAAATCTACCTAACCTATTGGCTGATAAATTTAGCTGTAACTTTACCCCTCTCTCCCCCTCTGTCTGTTCCTCAAGATATACCTGAAAATGGCTCACCTCCAGCTATCACACAAGACAAAGTCCTAAAAGTGCTATCAAAAGCTAAAAATACTGCATCCTTGGGTTCTGACAATATTCCTGGATGCATCTTAAATAGCATGTAACACAATTTAGCCACATCCCTAGCAACACTATTCAGTCTTAGCCTCCATATAGGTTTTGTGCAAAGCAAATGGAGAACAGCTACAGTCAATCCCCCACATAAGGGAGGGCCTTATACAGAACCAGGCAATTATAGACCCATAACTCTGACCGGCCTCATATGCAAAGCCATGGAAAGACTTATCATGGATTTAATTAATCAGGACATAGGGAACCTTCAAACACTAGACCCATCTCAGTTTGTATTTTTCAAGGGCAGGTCATGCTTACTTAACCTGGTGGATTTTTTTCAAAGGTCAGCAAAGCAATAGATGAAGGCAAAACAGTATACACTACATACTCAGGCATAGTAGGTAAGCTAGATAAACTTGAAATAAACCCATCTGTCACCTGCTGGATTGCCAGCTGGCTCACAGATAGGATATAGATAATAAAAATAGGCGGAGTTACCTCCACAAAGAGACCAGTCACCAGTGGATTCCCCCAGGGTTCTGTGCTGGGACTTCTTCTGTTTGACATCTACTTTTCTGAAGTTAAAGCCAATACCAAAGGGCTGTGGCTAACTAAGTTGCAGATTCATTGAATACTTAAATGACTTGGCCATCCTGCAGGAAGGTTTGTCTCAAATAAATAGCTGGTGTCAAAATCATGGCCTGAAACTAAATGACAAAAATATATTATTTTATCCTTTGGGAAGTCCTCTATCCCAGGGAACTACCACATTGACAACACAACCATAAGAGTTAACCCAGCTGTTCAGGATTTGGGACCTTCTGTGGACAGTGACATAACTTTTGACCAACATGTGTCTTTTGTTGTAAGGAAGTCCTTCTATTTTGCACAGCTTATAAACAAAGGGACTGTGTCCAGACCTAGGAATGTCATTTCCCTCCTTTGCTTAGCCCCAATTAGTCCAGTCATTGAATATAATGCCCCCTTTGGCATGTATTTATCTAGATACGTGAAACTATTAGAACACCAACAGAGATACCTTATTAAAAGGATACAAGGTCTAAACAACATGTCCTACATAGGCTGACTTAAAGCCCTGTCACTAAACTCGGTATCCTACAGACGGCTAATTGGTGACCTGTGTCTAGTGTACAAGGCATCCCCTGACCCATTACTGATAACTTTACTGCATATCAGCAAATAAAATGGCATCAAAAATACTCAGTCTACAGATCTAAACATCTTCTACAACATCAATAGAATGGTTTGGAGGGACAGGTATATTTCACAGAGGCTATGGAACAGACTTCCCATCCACATAAAACAAAATTCATCCCTGCACATTTTCAAGCGCAACTTAAATCTATGGCTGGGAAAAAGTAAATTTATTGCAGGAATGTCCTCTGTACTATTAATGAATAGATGCATCTCCTAAATGCTTTATCCTATGTATGCATGGGTCCCCTCAAATTAGCTGTGGTATGCTCTCAGTTATTCTCATTAGTGGTAATATATAATTATCGCCCATGGGATGGATAAGGTAAGGCCAATCTATAAACAAACAGGATAGGTTATTTTGAGCACACAAATGGAAATTGGCTATGCTTAAAATGGCCTGCAAGGGCAGCTAGTCTAATACTTACCTATGAACCTATTAAAGACAGGCTCCAGTGCGAAGAATGTGGCATATCCATAAAATACATATGGTCCAAGGTTTCTTTTCGGTCCTGATTTCCATGTCTGTTCTCTTGATGCATTTCTTCATTGTGGCTTTTAGCATTTTCCTTGATTGCCACAGAATAGCTAGACGTATTGAAGCAAGCATATGAAACATGTTTGAAGATATGCATGTTAGGCCCTTATACAAAATATCTATCAAACTGATTATCTTGTAATTGTTGCTCACTGCTGATATCACAGGTGCAGTGAGAACACTGGTGTTACAATGCAGTCTTTACATGGGATGTAAGAGAGTTTTGGAAACACTGAGGATGAAGCTTCAAGCTGTTTAGAAGTGATGAAAAGTAAAAAATATCCCACAATACTTGCATATAGATTCCAACCAGACAGACCCTGGCTAATCTGAGAAACATCTGCATAAAAAATTTGCAAACTTCCCTGCAACAAAACATCTTGAGAAATATGCAATTTTTATCTGCAAAAGTAAAAGTGCTTCAGTGCATAGACTTTTGAAGATAGAATGACACATACCCCCGGATTCTCGAAAGCTTGAGCAGGCAATATGTCTGCCGTGCACGAGTGCTCCTGCACTAATTCTGCACGGACGAAGCCTTTGTATGCAAATCACCCCATTTGCAGGAGAAATATATGCAAATAAGGTGATTTTGCAATCCAGGAAGCTTGCAACCATCCGTACAGGACTAGTGCTATCTGAAGAAATGTACTTGGTTTGTAACCGAGTACATTTCTGCAAAATCCAAAACGGAACTGTGACAGCTCCAAATAAAGGCTGCATATCATGTAGAAAGCATGCTAATGGCTAAGTATAAGTCCATTGGCATTGCAAACATAAAAAAAAATACAAAAATCAACTTTTATTTTTTTTTAGCCGATCTCGGCTGTTTAAGCGTAGGGCAGTGGCATGCAAATGCGATCGGGGGGAAAACAACAAAATGAACCTAAATTAAGCATTCTAACTAAAATCAGTATTCTGACATGCAAGTCAGTGGCAGGCAGAAGACAACATGGCCAGTGAGTAGTTGTTGCTAAAGGGGGAGGCTCAGTGTGAGACATGTAACTATCCTATGCAAATGAGGGGAAGGATAATTAATCGCAGTTTTCCCAGCATGTGAGTCAGTTCCCAACAGTGTAAGAGTAGGAATAGCTTGGTGCAAGCCTAGGAGTTAGGTGACATCATGGGGGTGTGTGTCAGGCATATTGTTAGTGGATTGGAGCCCTGTGGCTCGGGTTTGCTCCTAGCTTAGCATAGGGGTGTGTCCAAACCTGCCTAGCACTCTTTACAAAGACTAAGTGGGTGTGCGCACTGCGCACCAGGTTTTACAAGAAGAAAAAGCAAGTTAAAAAAGGAAATAGCAGCACTCTGCACATTTGAGCACTGTGTTTGCATGGCACACACCCGGGTTTAAACAGGAAGGCAATGGGAAGGGAAAACAGCAGTAGGAAGGTAATCAAGGAGAACTAGCTTAGCTGGCAGGTGAAATGTATCAGAATCAGCCAATTACACAGGCAGCAGACCAACCCAGCCCAGAACACTACTATAAGCTATGCAAACACCTTCCCCCCTGGTTTTTCCCACACTCTACACCACCAGTGTGTACAAGCGGGGAAATTTTCACAAACAAACCTACAAATTGAGAAGGGCTGCAGCAGGCAACATAGAACAAAATGTGCAAGAGACTGAGGGTGGTGAGGATGTGAATGCTGCCGATCAACCCACAGTGAGGGGACAGAGAAGAGTATACAGACCCAGGGTAACCTACCAGAGGCACCATGAGCTGGAGATAGTGAAGTGCTATAGGGTGGACAGAGACCTCCTACAGAAAATTGTTGAGCTGTGCCAGCCATACCAGACGCACCAAACTGACCAAGAGGAATCCATCCCAGCGGATACCAAGGTATGTGTAGGCCTAGGAATACTAGCCACAGGTACCTCCCAAAGCTCAACTGGGGATATGATGGGGATCTCACAGGCATCAGCATCCAGAGTATTCTACCAGATCCTGGATGCCATGTCAGCACATGCCATTGAGCATGTATATTTCCTTAACACCCGTGAGGTGTTGGCCAGCAATATGCATCTCTTCCATCAAATAGCAGAATACCCTGAGTTAGTGGGTGCTATAGACTGCATGCACATATGCATCAAAGCACCACCTGGTGATCAGGGTAGGGCCTACATCAACCGCAGGGGTATCCCCTCCATCAACAGCCAGGTTGTATGTGATGCCCAGGGCATTATAATCAATGTGTGTGCTGGCTGCTCTGGAAACTATGACGATTCCCACATATGGCATCTGATGCAGCTGTAGCAGAGATTTGCCAGTGGAGACATCCCCTACAGTCCCCTAATGGGGGATGCTGGTTACACACTGGAGCCGTGGCTGATGACACCCATCAGAAATGCACACACACACCTAAACAAGAACTCCGTAATGAGGCACACGCACAGACCAGACTTATAATAGAGCATGTGTTTGGGATGCTCAGGTCACAGTTCTGGTGTCTGGACACATCCAGTAGAGCCTTGCAGTACTCTCCAGCTACATGTACCCAAATTGTTATGGTATGTGCCATGCTACACAATATGATCCTGCAGAAACAGCTGCAGCAGGAACAGCATGGGGCAGGGCCACACAGCCCCCCCCACCAATGCCAAGGCCTGCACTGGCACAGAGTGACTCAGAGGAGGAACAACCTGAGCCTGACCCAGTAGGCAGATGGAGGTGTGCCCAGTATGCCGAGGCTGCGGCAAAGAGACAATGCATAGCACATACACTAACACAGTAGGGACCCAGGGAATGTCACCTCTCTCTGACTTGCACATACAGTAAAAGGGATGCCAAACATGACACTACCTGTGCTCAACCATATATAGGGAGTGTACTATGTGCATCCGACATAGGCGGCCATCCAGCACCATCTGCTAGTCTGGCACACCTTCAAGGTAAGTCAATCAACCTACCAATTGCCAAATGGAGTAGAATGTGTCATTACCTGTATCTATGGTATGGATCTGAGCATACAAGGGAATTGGGTGGCTGAATGTTATGGCAGCAGACAGTAGACAGCCATAGTGGCACCATGACATATGTAACACATACTGGAGTCACCATAGTAGCCAGTACTACACAGGGTGACAAAACCCACTGCAGGAAATGTGCTGAGTGACATGTGTGTCCATATGACCCACACATGCCAGTCAGGGCAGTTCACATACCCAACAACAGTCTCAGCCAGCAGGACAGGTGTAGACAAACCCAAACAGATCCTGTGCTATGGCACCTGAATGATGGCTATGGTTAACCTCCCCACCAGGCCTACACAGACAGACTACAGCAGGTCAGGCAGTGGGATGTTAATTCTGGAGGGTAGGAAGTCAGACACTAATATGTAGCTCCAAAGCTATGATCTGTAGTACACTGGTATGCCTCTAGTCAGCATGATAGGTAAGAATACAGAATGAGATGGAGTACCTGACATACCAGTACAGTCATAGCAAATGTGTACAAGTATCTGGTGTGCCCCTCCATCCTACGTAGTAATGGAATAACAGTCAGGTGTGTCCTCCAATCCTGTGTAGAAATGTAGAAATAGTTAGGTGACCCCCCCACCCTATGTAGTAATGTAATAATAGTCAGGTGTGTCCTCCCAACCCCATGTAGAAATGTAGAAATAGACATGTGTGCCCCCCATGTAGTAATGTAAGAACAGTCAGGTGTGTCCTCCCCAATCCTGTGTAGAAATGTAGAAATAGTCAGGTGAGCCCCCCATCCTATGCAGAAATGTAGGAACAGTCAATGCCAAATGCTTGATGGATACCCTGCAGAAACGGCATGCCACCTGTCGGTGTAAAACACAAAGGCCAGCACTGCAGTACTAACTACCTGGACTCGATCCACAAATTAAATACAGATGGGCATACTGGGCTTGCCCACACACACAGAGAAATGAAGGCAATGTCAGTCAATGACATACTGAAAGGTCATACTGGGCATGCTCACACACTTAAACACATGAAGGTCATGTCTGCAAACACCAGTGGACCAGACATATTTGGCAGTCGCAGCTGTTAGTACAGACACTCTTCAGTATGCACCACTCATGCCTTGCACACACAGTGGATATGAATACAGACATATATGTAAGGACAACACACTATAATAAGCCAAATGTAGGCATACATAGATGTGTGGAAGAGGGTGACTGTGACAAGGAGCCATCCAGGCTTGTCCCACCCAGCACACTGCCAAAGGGCTCCAACACATGAGGGTCAGATGTCACTCACTGCAGATACTAGCCACCAGTATCTGGCAGCATTACAGACTATGTGGTGCACATGCCAACTGTGCAAAATGATTGCACAAGGAAGTAGTCATCTAGCAGCTGTATACACATACCTGTGAAATATGACCCTGTGTGTGCCTGCATGTGGCATGTCAACCTTTAGATGAATGGGTTATGTCCCGTGCATACACACTGCCCTCCTCATAGCCCTACTATGACAAGCCTGCTGAGGTCATCCACAGTGAAATACACCTTTGGGAAAGCTGCAGCCCAGTAATCTCTGTGGCACATCCCATAACTTTGTACTTCTGTAGTGTGATAAAATTGTTAGGTAGGAGTTCAAATCCCAGACAAAACAACTGTGAGTGTGTCTGTTGGTCTGTGTATTGAGCAATGCTTTTTAGGGTAGACACACTCCTTACAATTCAAATGCTCAACTTTGGCAAGGCTGCTGATGTCATCCACCTAGAACTACACCTCTGGGAAGGTTGTAGCCCAGTAATCTCCATAGTGCATCCTATAACTGTGCACTGCTGTAATGTGATTAATTAGTTAGGCAGCTGTTCTAATCCCAAACTTGGCAAGTGTGTATATATTACTATGTGTGTCTGTTTGACTCTGTCTGTGTAGAGAGCAATGCTTTTTAGGGTAGTCACACTCCCTACAATTTGCTCAACTTTGGCAAGGCTGCTGATGTCATCCACCTAAAAATACACCTCTGGGAAGGTTGTAGCCCAATAATTTTCATAGTGCATCCTGTAACTATGTACTGCTATACAGTGATAAATTAGTTAGGTAGTTGTATTAATCCCACACTTGGCAAGTGTGTGTGTGTGTGTGTGTGTGTGTGTGTGTGTGTGTGTGTGTGTGTGTGTGTGTGTGTGTGTGTGTGTGTGTGTAGAGCACAATGCTTTTTAGGGTAGTCATACTCCCTACAATTCAAATGCTCAACTTTGGCAAGGCTGCTGATGTCATCCACCTAGAAATACACCTCTGGGGAGATTGCAGCCCAGTAATCTCTGTAGTGCATCCTGTAACTGCATACTGCTGTAGTGTGATAAATTAGGTAGGTAGCTATTCTAATCCCAGACTTGGCAAGTTTGTTTGTGTGTGTATCGGTCTGTGTAGAGAGTTATTCATTTTAGAGCAGTCACACTCCCTACAATTCAAATGCTTGACTTTGGCAAGGCTGCTGATGTCATCCACCTAGAAATATACCTCTGGGAAGATTGAAGCCCAGTAATTTCTGTAGCCTGTCCTGTAACTGTGTACTGCTGTAATGCGATATCAAACTCTGGTAAGGTTCTATTCCAACACATGGCAGTTCTGAATGTTGTGTGTGTGTGTTTCAATGTCTGTGTAGGTAGCAATGCATTATAGGCTAGTCACACTCAGTACAATTCAAATGCCCTAATTTGGCAATCCTGCTGATGTCATTCATTGTGAAATACACCTTTGGGGAAGGAGTTCTTCAATAATCCCTGTGGTGTGTCATATAACAGCACCATGCTGTAGTGTGATATAGACCTCCGTTAGGGGTTCTATACTCACACATGTTGGTTGTGGATGTTTTGCATGTGTGTCACTGTCTGTGTAGGGAGCAATGTATTTTAGCCTAGCCACACTCACTACAATTCGAATGTCCTACTTTGGCAATCCTGCTGATGTCATCCAATGTGATATACACCTTTGGGGAAAGAGTACTCCAGTAATCTCCGTGGCGTGTACTATAACTGTGTAGTGCTGTGTAATAAACTAGTTAGGTAGAGATTCTACTCCCAGACATGACAGGTGTGAGTGGGTGTGTGTTTGTATGTAACTCATATCCTGTGTGGAGGTGGTTGTGATTGTATGACACATGGGCCCAATATGGCGTGGGTTTTGCAAATTTCTTATATCTCTCAATTTAAACACCATTTTCTCATTCTAAGGCCCTTCACTAGTCCAATTAAGTAATCCTACAAGTTAGCACTACTAAACCATAAGCACTACTTACTCTTATACTCTCTACGATTATCCTGTCCTCTATTGGTCCGTCTTAAATTCAGTTTCCCTATATTACTCTAGCATGTCCGAAGGTCAGTCAATGGTTTCCTCTCCAGTCCAGCTGGTGAATCTGGGAATTTTGAGGCAATGTTACAACTGTCTCATGTACACGGACAACCCTCTCCTCCTCCAAACAGGTTCAAATATATGTGAGAGATGCAACTATTTAGCCAAACTGGAAGCTGAGCTCTCTCATCTCAAAACTGGTGTAACCAGTCAGGAGGAGAAGGTAACCTCACACAACACAATTCCAGTATCACATAGTCCCACCACATCAGTGAACCAAACACATAAATACACAAAAACATACTCGGAGGCTCTAAATAAAAATCTACCTAAGCAACAGAGCCCTCCAAAGCAGACATCCAAGCAAACGCTACCTCAAAACAAAACACGCACAACACATAGCCCACAAAGTCAGTGTGCCAAGCAGCCACAGCCCTTAAGGCTGAATAGCACACCTGATACTCTTGTAATAGGTGACTCTATTGTCAGACACACTGACGTCCCACTCACCAGGCTGAATAAAGAGAAGGTCATGGTGAGCTGCCTGTCGGGTGCTAGGATCCACCACATAACGCAAGCACTCAGGTCACTCCAAAGCAAATACAAATGTGACTCAGTCATTGTACATGCTGGTGTGAATGACCTGAGACATACCTCCCTGGACTACATGAAAAGAGACATAGAGGAGCTCTCTGATCATGTAGCCCAGGCTGGTATGACCCTGACCTTGAGCAGCATCTTACCCTCACCTAGAATGATGCCACGGTACAAAGACAAAATGATCGATTTTAACAATTGGCTAAATTTTGGTGTCATTCAAAGGGTATCCAGTGTCTGTCAGCCTGGGATGACATGCTCGACAAGCCACGTTGCAGCTAGGGACGGCTTGCACCTGTCACCACTGGGCTTTGATATTGGCAAAGGCTCTTGCCACCCCATAGTGCCTTTTTAGGCAAGGCTCAAAAGTCAAACCCACCCCCATAGACAGCACAAGGAACAAGAAACTAAGGGTAATGCTGCTTAACGCCAGAAGTCTTAACCTCAAGATGCACGTCAAGCTCTCCTCAGTATGGAGAACATCGATATCTGTGCAGTGACAGAAACCTGGTTCAAGGCTCCAGAGAGCACCCCAGCACTACCAGGCTATACCTCATATCATGCTTTTCGCCCAAAACCGGACCGAACCACAAAAGGAGGGGGAGTTTCCATATTTATCAAGGATATCCACACCTCCAGGTTAGTGGCATTGCGCGAAGTATCTGAGACCATCCATGTGCAACTAACAGTGGGCAAGACTGCTTTTCAGTTTATAGCATCCTACAGACCACCCTCTCAAAGTCAGGAATCCCACTCGGCTTTCCTGAAAACATTGGAGAACATGAAGATCTCTCCAAACACCATTATATTGGGTGACTTCAACTACCCAAACATTGACTGGGAGCACTACTCAAGCCCCAGCACCTCAGCCCAAAGGTTCCTGGAAATTATAAACTCAAATGCTATGGAACAACTAGTCACCACTCCCACAAGAGGGGATGACATACTAGACCTGATCATTACCAACATGGGGACTCTATGCTCCACACCAGAAGTATATCCCTCATTGGTAAGATCAGACCATAAATTAATTTCACTAGATGTCCACATCCCGACCCCACCCCCAGCCCAGAAAACCACAGTGAAAAACTTCTCAAAAGCAAACTTCTCACTTCTCAAAACCAAAGTGGAATCCTTCAAGACCCCAGGGCCAGTGGAAACTATGGCCCAAACTGCAGAATCCTATATAAATGCATTCTACGGACATCTCCAGGAATGCATGTATCATGCTATCCCAAACAAAATCAAGACCCAATCATCCAAAGGCAGGCGTCCAGTCTGGTGGACCCCTGCCATAAATAAACTGTACAACAGAAGGAGGAAGCTACTACATGATAGAGCAAAATCCCTGATAGGGAAGGCATCTCTGATCAGTACTAGCAAAAAATTACAATTCCTCATAAAATCCTCCAAGGCCAGCTTCGAGAGAAAAATTGCACAGGACACCAAAGACAATCATAAGGCTTTTTTCAGTTATGTTAGGAACCTGGGATGCAACTCCCAGACTTGTTCTGAGTTGATTCTAAATGACAAAAAATACACTGAACCCACAGACATCGCCAATATCCTGGCAGACAGGTTCAGTGCAAACTCCCCCAAAAGAGCAAGTATCTATCCCGGCAGAGGGCTGCCTCCCAAACATCTCTGATGCTCAGTTGAAGGCTGCCCTCTCCAAAGCAAAAAACACTGCTTCCATGGGACCAGATGGCATCCCAGGTTGCGTCCTACATGAACTCCAAGAGGAACTAATCCCTCAAATAAAACAGCTATACAATCTTAGCCTCACTACAGGATATGTGCCCACAGAATGGCGTACAGCAACAGTGGTCCCACTCCACAAAGGTGGAGCCTCTACGGACCCTGGAAACTATTGCCCCATAAGCCTGACTAGCTTAGTCTGCAAGGCTATGGAGAGGATCATCATGGAGCTCATAAAGAAAGACATTGGCGACCTACAGACACTAGATCCTACCCAGTTTGACTTTGTCAAGGGCAGATCTTGCCTTTTGAACCTGGTTGACTTCTTCAAAACAGTCACCAAAGCCATAGATGAAGGGAAGGTAGTCCACACAGCCTATCTGGACCTTGCAAAGGCATTTGACACAATACCCCACTCGGGCATCATAGATAAGCTATCCAGCTTAAATATAAACCCCTATGTCACAAGATGGGTCGCAAACTGGCTCAAAGACAGAACCCACAGAGTGAGAGTTGCTGGAGCCATGTCAGACTCGAAACCGGTCACAAGTGGCGTCCCACAGGGTTCTGTCCTGGGACCACTCTTGTTCGGTATATACTTTTCCGAGGTACAGGCAAATGTGGGAGGACTATGGCTCACCAAGTTCGCAGATGACTGCAAACTGGGCGCCATAATCGACTCTCCAGCTGACATAAACATCCTTTAAAAAGGTCTCACAGAGACAGATAACTAGTGCCAGCACCATGGTTTAAAGCTAAATGCCAAAAAATGTATAGTCATACCCTTTGGCAAAAACAATGTGCCCACAAATTACCACATAGGCGGAAATCCATTAAGTACAGAGAAAGTTATTAGGGACCTGGGGACCCAAGTTGATAGCAATCTCTCCTTTGAAAACCACATTGCCAAAGTGGTTAGAAAGACCTTCTACATAGCCCACCTCATCACGAAGGGTTTCACATCTAGATCAAGAGAGATAATCGTGCCCCTTTATTCATCCCTTATCAGGCTCATCATAGAATACAATGCCCCTTTTGGGATGTAACTTATCCGACACCTGCAGCAATTAGAAAGACCCCAAAAGTATCTCACCAAGAGGATCAAGGGTCTCAAACAGATGCCATATGCTGCTCGGTTAAAAAAAAACTCCAGCTCTACTCATTTGCATACCGCCTACTTCGAGGCGATCTATGCCTGACATACAAAGCTATGTCAAATCCAGAATTAATGGACATGCTCCACCTCAGTAAATCTAAAACCCTTAGAGCCACATGCTCGAGGGACTTGAACCTCAGCACAGAAATAAATAGAACTTGCTGGAGGGACAGGTTCATAACCCAGTGGCTCCCTTTGCTCTGGAATAGAATTCCAGTTCATGTGAGGCAGATCACCTCACTGAATCTCTTCAAGAAGAATCTCGATAGGTGGATGGGGGATCGTAGGTTTGTCCCAGGGATTACTCCTGTGTCACTATTAGACAGAGGCACAATAAACTAAACCTTAAAAAGGGCACAGTATACTCAAATCAAGGGGTGGCGTAAGCCATACAGAATCGGGCTAGGCTTATAATTGCCCCAGGGCAGATAGCGTAGTATGAACCTATGAACCTATGAACCTATAAGGTGGCCCTAGTAAATATCACAATATCCACTGTACAGAGATAACAGATGTGAAATAGCCGAGAGGCTGGGGTGCAAATCCATACCTATACATATGACATCAAGGCCAAGCAATCACAGTTAGCAACTCCAGTATTACCCAGAGTACACTCTCAACCCATGTCTCTCACACACACACACACACACACACACACACACACACACACACACACACACACACACACACACACACACACACACACACACACATGCCTAGTCAACGGCCAATATGTGGGTAGTGCACTGCATAGTGGCTACTGATAGTAACAATAGAGTTATTGCAGTGGGCTACAGAGTGCATGGCCCCCTGTCCATCTGTCCAATAGGCATGTACATGTATACAGCGCACTTTACCCATGTTCCCCACTGGACACCTGCAACACCTGTGGTGCCATCACATGTGACCCACAAAGGACATACCATGCCTGAAAACATGCCCTGTATGGACAGATGCCACTGACACCAGGGAATGTCATTGGCATGCTATCAATGTAGGTGCAGGGCAAACCTGCTGTCCATTACCATTTCCCACCACAGGTGGCCAAGACTGGCATATCTGATGATAAGCTGTGTACACAACATGGGCCAGACACCCCAGGTACAGTCCACATGTCACTGTACATGCATGTGGGAGGTGTGCACATCCCAGACACTATACGTGTCATGGACTAAGGAACACATACATGGCAAGTGATGCACAGGACAGGCTACACCCAATAGTCACCCAGGTGACTGGATGGTGGTTACAATACCCGACTGTGTGGGCAAATGCAGAAACTACAGCCCTGAGCCACAATGCAGACCATTGTCATGTGGCCTGATGCCAAGGTATACGCATCACCTAGCCTTGTATAGCCATCTGGCACAGTCGACCATCACACACCCGTACAGAAATGCAACCATGCATGTCAGTACTGGCACCCTGTGTGTTTATGTGTGTGTTGTATGATGTGTATGATCACATCCACACTCACTACAACCACCATTGGCATACTGAAGCATGCTGTCTGATGTCAGACTCCTCCCCATACACTTTGGCTATATAATCTCCATATGGCCCATGTGGTGCATGTGATACCTGCACAGTAATGTGTTGTGGCAATCTCACTAGTGATGAGTTGTAATCCTGTCTCTGCCAAGTGTGCCAGTGTGTGTGTGTGTGTCCCTGTGAGAGTGTGGCTGTGTTGACACTGGCACCTGTTCATGCAGACAGGCATGTGTATGTCACCTACTGTATAGCTACCATATTCCTGTTGCAGATGTCACTCACCATCAAATATATGTTCTGAGGGCTCTGCAATAGACAACCTATGTGGTGCATCCAATAACTACATAGAACTGTGATAGCACTACATAGTCATCAAGAGTTTGATACCCTGTGCTGGTAGGTGTGTGACACAAACATGATTAAGTTTTACTCTCCCACCCCTCCCTGACTTGTCTTTGCCTCTGTCTGCCTCTCTCTCTCACTCTCTCACTGGTGGATGTGGAGACCTACACCTGCTTTGCTTAGGCAGCAGCATGTGTATTTTAGGTAATGCTCATGATCAGCTGATGGCCTCTGCACGAATTGCAGCCCTCCCCTAACTGACTGCATGTGGAACAGCTGTGGTAACATTCCCATAGACAATTGCATGGAAACACACTCCAGTATCTAGGAACCTCATGTTGCTGTTGGGCCTTTTCATTCACTGTGAGCAGGAACTCAATCTGTTGTTTGGCAAACAGCATCTCAGATGGTTTGGGGATTTACCTCTAACAACATACACTGTGGAAACAGGCCAACACACAGGAGGGGGATGTGCCTGACCTGACTGCAGACTGTAAGTGCTGCTATATTGCATTCGGAGTAATGTTGGTTTAACAAAGTGTATGCAGATATGGCTGTCCTACAAGTATTAATACCTGCCATGTCAGTTCTATGTTTATGAGGACTCCCCATCTGTAGGGTCATCTGCAGACTGGGCAGTGTGTGGTGCCTTTGGTTTCATGTGTTACCCACAGAGCATGCATCTGTGAACTGCAGAAGGTAGTGTGAGGATTGCAGTCTGTAGATGGTGAAAGCCGTGACAGTTACTGACTTCATATCCCTCATAGGACATATGTTGCAACAAACCCTGTTACAACAGTAAATGTATGATGTAGTCCACAGAAGCATTATGTGCTTGCAGCGGCACTGTACTATGATGACCTTAGGATGTCTGTCAGTAGCCAATGGCGCAGATGTGAAAATCAGATGTGACCTCCCACACACACCATGTCGGTGAAGACAATCCATATTACACTAGCAATAGTCTGCTAATATACCTGCTGTACATGCCTGACATCCCCTTGCACTATGAAGGTGGGACTATAGGGGCTGAGATAGGGCTACACCCCATGTTCAGGACAATATATATGTACATATGATTACCCAGATATCTATATAGCTAATTACACATGTACATATCGACATATATAGATGGGTGTGTACATGTACATAGATATGCATATACACACCCAGATATATACATATACAGAGCAGTATATGTCTACACATATACAGATAGAGATACATATGCACATATACGTATACAAAGCTGCCATACCTACTAGCAGTCCACTGCTGTTGTATCCCCCACACATACGGTGGGGTTGGGGCCATATATGTGTGGGCTTCACCTACACAATACATGTGTGCCCATATGCACTCCAAAGGTTAGTGTATGTAACAGTGGTATATGGCCCTGTATTATTTAGTCTAGGAGGGAGGGTGTACCATACATAACCTAGGCTGTTACAAAATGTGGGGGTATCAGGGATGAGCTGCCTTAATCTATCTGAATGTACAGTACCATACATGTCACCTATCTTGACATTACTTACATAAAGTGGATAACTGTAGGCCTACTGCCTCCTGCCATACAGACTGTTTTGTTTGTCAGAGTGCCTGGGATGGTGTCAGTTATGCCTTGTTATGTAACAGTTACATCCCATTTGGTCAACTGAAGTCTTTATCAGCTAGTGATTGTGTACAGAGTGTAGATAGAGTCTGCTGGACTATACACCTGCATCACTTACTGTTGATTGTGTGGTATCCTGTGGCCCAGTCTGTCTTTACTATTGTATGATTTGAAGGGCTTGGCCTGGGCAGCAACAGTTGTGGACCTTTCCAGACTATTGTATTAGTATAACTGTTTCACAGTTGCATTACTCTGTTGATATGGATGTCAGTGTCTGAACAGCTATATGACATGGCATATAAATCTGTAATACTACGCAAATAAAGGTATTCCATTTCTACAAACCTGTGTGTGGTGTTTATCCTATAACCTCTCTGTGGGTATATTTTTCAGGCAATGAATGTCATTTGTATGGGTAGCTCATCCAGTGTCCAGGTGTTTGGGTGATAACTGTAGGCATAGTGGCTATACAATATTGTGTGCACCTACTACATAAGTTTCTTACTGTACATATCTCTGCGGGTGTATGTGTAGTCACATGTGTGTGTGTGTGTATATATATATATATATATATATATATATATATATATATATATATGTGTATATATATATATATATATATATATGTATATCTGTATCTGCATATATGTGTCTCTGTATATGTATCCTGTTGATAGCTTCCACATTTTACATTTCCTATGGGAGCCAAACTGTACTGCATGATATGTTATCAATACCAGCCTGACATCATACAGGTGGGATGTAGTACTGTTAACATCTTGTGCCCATATCGTGTCAGGTCCTGGTTATGGTATCTGCAACACTTGGTAGTGTATTGCAGGGTGGATGTATTTGGCTGTAGGGGGGGTATGCCAATTTGTACAAGACGTATTTTGTTTGAGGGCTCTCAACCCCATTAACAGTGCGTGTGGACATATATGTTTCTGTTAATCTACCATTGCTAGCTACAGATGTATGGCCATATATACCTATATAGATATATATATCTACTTACATGTATATAACTATGTCTGTATATACCTACATAGATATATATCTGCGTACATATATGTAACTTGCTGTGTATATGTAGACATATATGTGTAGACATATATTGCATTGCATGTATATATGTTCATATATATTTTGGTTGGCTGGTGAGGTGACTTGACCTGTTAGCTGTTAAAGTTGGCTAAGCTTCTATTTCTGGACTTCTGTGTGTTTTTTCAGTTTTTGCATTATTTGTTGTGCTGGTTTCACTTGTGTAGTTTTATATATATATATATATATATATATATATATATATATATATATATATATATATACATATATAGATATGTTGTATCTGTTTAGATATTAATATATTTACACAAACACATACATCTAAATGTTGGTATACATTCTCTGTACTGTTGCATCACTGGGCTGGATGATATGTTTCTGAAAACATGTGATTGATGTATATCTGGCATGGCTTAGTGGTAAATCCCTTTGTCTGTGGTGTGCAAAGTCATGGGTTTGTGCCGTGCAGAGGCTGTTTATTTTGTTGCTGGGCAGAACATGGACTATTGGATACAGAGTGATTAAGGCACTTTAAAGCAGTTGCAAGCAGGTTTGCGTGTGTTTGCACAGACGTAATCACTGCTAACTTCCGGTTACAGTTTCTTATACTCAGTTAGCTTTTAAATTGATTAAAGTGTGTAGGCATTGCTTATCCCTGCGCAAACAGGCTTAAACCTGCTTACTGCTGCTTAAAAGTGATTACTGTCGCTTACCCCTGCACTAATTTCTTTAAAAGAAAAGAAAAAGGGGTTGATAGGAAAGTGGTGAAAAAAGGGTCACAAAGAGGTAAAGACATTAGGAAAAATAGCTAGGGATGTGCAGGAAGGGTGTAGAGAAGGTCCATAGCTGCCCATTTCTTCTACAGGAACATCTGTGCATATACACTGACTTTGGAGGTAGATGTAGACACTCAAACCCCTGGGCGAGGGGCGAGGACAACAATAATAAGCTGTGATGCCAATTAGACTGGATTACATGTGTCCAGTGGACACATGTGCGAAATGGACAGCTATGTATGGGGTGTGATTTTTTTGTGGGAACAGATTGCCCCTTTCTTTTTTTTTCAGGTGAGAGTGGGATGTTGGGGAGGAGTAGTAGGTATATTTGTGGAGGTAGGTTGGGTAGGTTAACAGACAAGACACACAAGACGCATACAAGGGCAGTTTATGACACATATGGGGGTAAACACTTTGATGGGAAGGGGTGTTGGGATATTGGAAGCCCACTAGCCCCCTAATAGTAACAGTGAGACTGAGGTACCCACCCATTGGCAGTCACCAATGCACCTTCGCAGCCCCAAAGTTGGCTGCGCTGGGGGCTGAGCTGCAGAGCCAGGCTGACTCTCTAATCATGACATGTGGCCCTCGAGCTGGGGTAGAAGATCATCGAACTGCTCGTTGATCGCTCTACGCACCATGACCCCAACCTGGTGATGGGTGACAGGTGCCTGTCCACGCCCACTCCTGAAGGTGGTGCAGGACCAACAGACAGGGAGGTCCAGGGTTGGGCCCCAGACATGCTGGTGCCTGGTGCCTTGGACAACTGAGGTGGGACAGGTGGGTCCGCTGGGACCGGCCTTCCCAAGCGAGCTATAGTGTTTAGATTTCAACATCATATATGGGTTAGTAATAGTCAACAAATTCCAGGGTTAGGTATAACAGCATGCATAGATATTCCCTTTAACCCAGACACCAGATATGGAACATTTGCATAGCAAAGAAAACACATGCATATATAGGACCACAGTGGTAATAAGAACAGCATGCAGGTACGTTGATGGCACCATGCCAACAATGTTGAAATAATTCAATATGGCACATGCATGGGAACCATTAAAATATTTATCAAACAATTGGACATTATCAGAGTCAGTAAATACCAGTTGGGGTGGGTATGTTGATTATTGTTGGAGATAAGGTGGGGGGAGAGAAAGATGTCAACTAACAAGTAGTATATTCCTGTATTCCACATTACTTTCCTAGTCAGTGCTGTTATCTGTACCTTACAAGTCTTACTACACTACCCTATAGACTTATATTGGACACTGATATGGCTGTCAACATCATTACACATGCACCGGTTTTACCTGTAGTATACACCTCTTACCTGGTATACCTGTGGAGGGAATGTTTGTTAACACTAACTGTTTGTACACATACACCTGGATTCTGGGTTGATGTTTTGGACTATGTTATCCAACTCTTTCTGCACAGACTCTGGCCATGTGTTGACCACATGCTGGTGTGCCTGGACATATCTAGAGTATTGCCCTCTTCCACCTTTAGTGACCTGACACACATATACATGCTTTCCTACACAGTTATATTATGTAGCACAGTGTGGGCGACAGTGACCAGTGATACTTTATTATTCAAAGAAACTGCAACACTCACAATCCTCTACAATATCAGGATGGATGGTACCAGTACAGGTTATATCGGTCTGTATTTCTCAGCATAGTGTTCATATCCAACGTACCTGTGGGAGCAATGTTTGTTAGCACTACCTGATTGTTGCCACACAAGGTTCCAGATTACACATTAGTATTATGCACATACATCTCTCTCTTTTACTGTACAGACTCTGGTCACAACTTGACAACATGGGAGTGTATATAGGACATACTTGAAATATTACTCTCCTAACAGTTTCGGGGGTTGCTACAGTGACAGGTGTATTCTCATGATGGTTGACAATCACTTGTATTCCCTGTTTGCTGGCTACACATCTGGGATTATCCCACAGATTTATCAGGGGGACAGGCAGCAGATATGGGCACATATGCTGGACATTTTGGTCTCATGTGTACAGTTGTGGGGTATGAATCTGTATGCAGTCTAATTCCACTCCCAGGATTCAGATCATGGTTGTCTGCTACAACTTAAACACTGTCCATCACAGTTGTGTCTGCTATATTAATATTGCTGTATATCTCCAACCTGCTTTCTGTCTTATTCATCCTCTTTGCTTATATATTCTGACCATGTATAGCAACACTCTTATACAGATTTCCCAGACAGTTATATGTTGTAGGACAGTGTGGGTGACAGTGATGTGTAATACCTCATTATTCAGAGCAACTGCATATCATTCTTGTATTTCTGGGCACAGTGTCGGTATCTGACAGACCTGTGGGAGGAATGTTTATTAGCACTACCTGAATGTTCCCACACACAGTACCAGGTTCCACATTACTATTATGCACATAAATCTCACTCTGTTGCTGTACAGACTCTGACCACAGCTTAACAAGTTGGGGTGTAAATGGGACATATGTGGCTTCTTAGTCACATAAGGTATTGGGGAGTTGCTAGTGTGCCAGGTTTGTTGTCATAGATGTGTGTCAATCAGATGTATTTCCTGTTTGCTGCCTATATGTCTGGGATCATCCCACTGATTTCCCAGGGGGATAGGTTGATAGGCAATAGAGTTGGGCCACTTTAATAGACATTCTGGACATATCTGTACAGTTGTGGGTTATGATTCTGTATGCAGACTACTACCACAGGCAGGATTCGAACCGTGGCTGTGTGTGCTAAAAAACAGCAGTTCACATCTCAGTTTCATGCGCTATTCGGTTTTTGTTGTTTGCATTTTCCCTGTTTACTGTCTATGTGTCTCTCAGTTGTACTAAATGGCCTCTGGGGATTACAGCTGTCATATACAGGGATTCCTATACATTCAATTTATGGTGCATAGTGTGGGTAACAGTGCTTAACACTACAGTACTATTACATGATTGCAAATCTACATTACCATATGATACCAGAATATACACATGCAGTCTAGCAGTTAGACTTGTTTTGTCAGGATATTACACTTTTATTGCTATACAAACAATATGAGACTCTTCCTGCCATATTCTCTAATGTATGCAGTACTTGCCTTGAAAATACAGGTTTTGTACTAGCAATTAATTTACTACTACTTTAATTTTTATTTTCTATGACAGTAAAAGCATGAGTATTAGTGACCTGCCTTGCGTTGTAGCAGCATCAGGTGGCAGATGTGGGCCTCCTGGTTCGTGGCCCGCTCTGTTGCAGCTGTGGGGGACATAAGAGGAATATTTAGCATACCTATCCATGATATACCTGAGCTGGCACTTATTACACACATACTGGGGTGATACTTACACATGTCTAGTACACCCCTTGATGCTCTAGCCTCTTGGAGCCACTCCTCCATTAGGTCCCCCTTCCACCGCTTCAGGTTGGCATAGTGGTGTCTGACCTGCTCACCAGTTCGAGGTATGCCAGTGACACTGGTGAGGTCATGGGCAAGAAGGTCCCGGGCCTCCACCTTATGTTGGGAGCCCTGGTACTCTCTCTGCAGCAGTCTCTGTGCATGGTCTTTTACTAGGAGTCCTGCCATGACCTTGGACTCCTGGATGCACCAGCGCTGTGCCCAGAAGTGCACTCCTTCTCCCCTTACTGTCATAGTGTCTGCAAGGGGAAGCTACAACCGGTTATGAGATGTATTCCTGCCTCTTGGGTTTATGTAGGGCCGATTTCCCGCACTTTTCCATGATTGGCTGGTTTTGAGAAAGGCTAGGCTATGGGCAAACCTGCTTACCTAAGTTGGTATTGTTTAAAGGGGTATACCACTTGGCACAAAGAGTTAGCTGGTCTACACATTGCTCACACCTCCTACTCTGGCCTGTGCAATGCTTAGCATTGTTTACATTAGACCATCATTATAATGCCTTTTTGGCATTGTATTATTATTATTTATTACACCTTATATGTATGCTTGGTATCCCTTATTGATGTGTACATACACTCTATGGGGTCCTTGTGCTTTATTGGGGACTTCAACACTCTATTAGAATTACACCTCACTTCTGGGATTTCTGCTGTACTCCAGTTCACATATTTATGTTATGTAGTGGGTTATGGCACATATGACTGTATATTGATGCCTTTCACAGGTTCAGTTTGGTTATACTATGGTGGGGGCATGTTTAGTACTACCTCATTCTTCTGTACTTCTGTGATGGCTTGGTGGATAACTACTGGGACTGTAGAGTATAGGGTCATGGGTACGAGACCTGCATGGCTGTTTATTTTGTTGATGGGCAGAACAAGGGCTATTGGATACAGAGTGATTAAGGCACTTTTGAGCAGTTGTAAGTGGGTTTGTGCAATGCTAAGCACTGCTAACCTGCTGTTACATCTGCTTACAGAGAGAGTTAGCTTTAGAATTGCTTAGCCAGTGTAGGCATTGCTTACCGCTGCGCAACTGGGCTTACGCCCACTAACTAGTGCCTAATTATGCTTACTACTGCTTATTTGTGCTTAGACCTGCTTACTAGTGCCTTATTCATTATGATACTGACACCTCACAAGTGCATTTACTGCAGTACTCCAGTTCATAAATATATGTTATTTAGTGGGTTATGCAACAAAAATATTGGTACTAACATGCTTTGCCATGTAAAATAGAATGTGCTGCAGTGGGACTTGAGCTGGGAATGCCTGCTCATTATGTGAATGCTCTGCCCACTACTCTATTGTTGTGTTGCTTCATTTGCATATATCTTCCTTGTTATCCTCTTCAGCTTTTTAAGCTGCTTTAACCATAGCTAAGCGATGGGTACACCCGTGCACCTACTGTTAGCTTCAATTGGATTTTTTAAAAAAAATTATCATTTCTTCATTTTACTGCTACATTCTGTTGCTGTTATACACAAGGGGGACTCTTGGTGGGGAAATGCGGACACCTGTGAGTGGTCTCACTCATTGCATACCCCTTTCTACTGTTCTAAATTGCAGGAGCATGTTTATTCTGAGAACTCTGCCCTCAGACATGCCCCCTGCACTCTTACACGCTCCGTGTAAGCCTAGTAGCTCGGGCAGCATGCCTTATTAATATGCATGGCGCACTGCCGTCCTGCTCCTAAACGGTCAATTCCATGCACGACTAAGCTAGTCTTGCATGGCAGTTTAGTAAATCCAGGGATAGATCTTTAATTATTATTAAAAGCTAGTAAATCAAACACCATTAACCAAGGACAGATTTTGCCCTATTCATATAAAGAAAGAGTACATCTCTTTTTAGAAATGCTTAGCTTACAAACAGCTTAATGTACATTTATCTCAGGTGAGATCCTAAATAAGGCTAACAGAAAACAATAAAGCAGTCTCACAGCAGACGCATGTAGAACTCAATCAGAAGGACCCAATCAAAACAGAGAAACATATCTACAAAAACATTTGCAACCCCCCCCCCCATCATCAAGGGTTTGTGGGAAATATGCAAACATGACCCTGAAAAAAACATTTTCTCATTCTGTCTGTTGACTGCAGTATGACTCACAGGTCTGTATTCATGCTAATTAGTTCATACTCTGCTACCTACAGACATGTCTTCCCTAGCTTGCTCATCATTATAGCATATGATTAGGGTCTACCTATGCTCTGAAGCACTCAGTGAATGAAAAGTTAAGATGATGATAATGATGCTGGTAGATATCTGTCATGGTTAACATAAATAAATGGTAAGGGTAACAGGTGAATTGCATACCTTTATCTTGATGTCTCTCCATAGCTAATAAGTAGTGAAAAATCAAATAAATATTAATTAATTGAGCCTTTGGATAAATTTCTTTGAAGTGCTTACTGTTAGGAAGACATAATTACTGAGGTAAGATAGCACTTTATTTCCTCTAGGGTTTGTCCCCACCTAGTGAATTGGGCAATAATAGTTGCAAATCCATGACCAAGCAAATAATGCACTTTAGATTTAGCAACATTATGTAAGGGACTAGATGCCAAAATGTTTCAATAAACAGATCCAGATTAAAATAAAGGCCACTGCTGATGTGTTTAAGGATGTTACATTATTCTGCACAGTGGAGATCAATGATATATCATACCTGTATATATCTTTAGCAGTTTGGCATTTTTGTACTTGCCAGAGTTTATGACTGCATATCATGTAGTCTAGTATCCTGCATGCTGTCCAGTCTTGTGTTTCTTTTCTTTATTGAGTTTTGGAATATACAAAATATTACATGGTATGAGAAGTATTTGCAAGTCAGTTATTTTATCTTTTGTTGAATAAATGGTGCACCAAAAAAACTCTATCTCTCTCTGCAGAGTGGTTTGTCTGAGAGCTGGAAATAGTAGAGTAAGAAATCTGGTTTATTTTTGATTTAGAACAAATCTCCCTGAAAACCTTAAAAGGTACAGTATGATACATTCTGTATGTCAAAGAGGAAGAAAACCTAAGGATTTATTAATACAGTTGACATTCAAGACATACCTCTCGACTATACAGATTTTTGCAGAATGTCCAGATTTTTGCCTCATATTTTTGGTCTATTTCTCATAAAATTGTGGTTTTCTGGAAAATCATTGAGGGTTGAAGTCAGAAAATAATAACAAGACATTTGAGTTTCAGACTTCATACCCTTGAGAAAAATTAATGCTAATCCAAAACCTGTTATTCTGTCAACTTTCTAACTTTGTAAGAGCAGTATATAAAAAGTGTCCCTATTTTGGGGCCTTTGTCTTCCTATTATTTATGGCTTTGTCCAGATCTCTTGCTCTAAGAGGTTGAGATGTATGATTCAAGAGTGAGAAAGAGAGTATTACAGTGATGAGATGAGGTTTCTGAGTTGCCTTGAGCAGAAGAAAAAAAAAATCTGCCATAAATCTGTAATTTGTTCTTTTCAAGAGCACAGGGTCCCAAATGAGACTATAAATGCGTATGTTAATAAATTAAAGAATTGAGCCAGGGACTATGAATTTGGTGAGTTTATTGTTAATTACTATAACACATAAGCAGGTGTAAGATCCGAAATGATCACATGAGGAATAAAGGTTTGTAAATCAGATTGAATTTAATGTGTCTTACATGTGGGGAACTTGTAAAGTTGCTCTGCCAATGCTGAAATACCTCACAGAGGGTTTTAAAGAATGTAAAGTAACATTCAAGACAAAGAATGGTAAAAAGAAGTAAAAATATTGTAAACATTAACTGTCAGAGCTTTGGTGAGCAAGAAATGCACAAGATTGTTTTTCTTTACATTGTGGCTTGTTTTTTTTTAACTTTTTTTTAAATCCTTTAATTATTTCAAAATCCATACATAATTCAACATTTCTTTTGATTTTTTAAGCTACAACAAACTCCAACATAAATATCAAAAGGGAAAAAGAAGAAAAATAATTCCTAGATCTGACATTTCTCAAATCTGAAACCTAGAGAACCAAAAAAAAAACAAAAAAAAAATTAACAATGCTCAATGCTTATAACAAAGCCGCTAAAGACATCAGCTATTTTCACCACTACATATTTTCTTTCCATTCTGGTATTTCTTCCATTTTACCCACTTCTGCATACATTTCTATCTACATCTAATCCTTATTTGTTTGTTTTGTTTCTACTAACATCAGATCACCAGTGAGTTGTTTAAGTTTCATTAAGACAACTTAATTTCCTTTTTCCCCACTTGTGGGCAATACATTTTCCCCAATAACATTATTAATGCAGTCTGATCTTGAGAAAGCAATGCTTCTTCTTCCTGCCAGTCTAGCAAGAAAAGGGTAGAGGCAAGTGTAAAGTTTTATCTAATAAACTTTCTAAAAGCTTGTCTATATCTGCTTTAAATTTGCCCAACTTTGAGCAAGCATAAAATATATAATATCAACTACCTACTTCTCTATAATTGCATCTCAATCATATTGGAGACACTTGGAAAGATCGTATTTAATCATTCTGGGATATATAATACTTATGCAGGCACTTACATGCAAATATTCTAAATTCCCTCATTTGCACTATTTTTAAATTTAGTTGTATCCTTTTAGCCCAAAGCTTATTTGTAAATGTGTTCTCTAAAATTGCTTCCCATTATCTTTTGAGTTTA
This sequence comes from Protopterus annectens, assembly GCF_019279795.1. Classification (NCBI taxonomy): domain Eukaryota; kingdom Metazoa; phylum Chordata; order Ceratodontiformes; family Protopteridae; genus Protopterus; species Protopterus annectens. Next base: position 166,405,444 of record NC_056726.1, on the reverse strand, counting down.
TCTTGGACTGGTCTTTTCAGACTCTGCAAAGCTTTATAAAATTGGGCAATTAATCTTTTTATTTCTTTTTCTTCTTGCATATTGTTCATTAAAGTAAACATGTCCATATCCCATACTCTTTTCTGCCTATTCCATTGGAATCTTTTCACCCTTCTCCTCAAACACAAGTAATTAATATGGTACCCAGCTGGCAAGTTGTACTTTGCTTGTGTTTTATCCTGACTCAGGGCCTCTCCATCTCTGATTAACTGATATCGGCATTTTAACTTCTTCTGTTTTCTATAGTCTCTGAATATTCTTTTCCCTCTTCTTCTTTTCTTGCCTGTGTTGGCAATAACACTTCTCTAATGTTTGCCAAAATAGGTCATTAAAAAAGTTAAGGATCATATTATTTAAATCCACCAAAAGTTTAGGTTTGTCTCATTGCCCTCCAACAGTTTGGACAGTGCCAAACCAACCAATTTTTGCTTTAGTTTAATATCTGATGCCAAGAGGGTTTTCTCTTAGGAGATCTAATGGTTGGAGTAGCATTATTGAAACTGTTTTCATCTTATTTATGCTTATGCTATACCCTTATAATTCTCTAAACTTCTTAAAAGTATCAAATATCCTAGGAAGTTTTACTTTTAGTTTGGGAAGGGCAGCAAAACACCGTTAACAATAAGAGAAAGATTTAAATCCTGATTGCTACATTTGTATCCTTTCATTAGGGAACATCTCATTTCCTGGGCAAGTGTCTCTAAATAAAGTAGCAACAAAAGTGAGGAAATAGTGCATCCCAGCCTTATACCCTAGGAGAGTTAAATACTTGGAAACACACCTGCTACAGTCTTTATAACTGCAGCTAACTCCATTCAAATTCTTTGGAGCAGGGTAATACATTGATCAGTGAATCCTATCTTGACCAAGACTATAAACAGGTAATTCAAATGCACCTTCTCAAAGGCTTTCTCTGCACACAGACTCAAAATCATTAGGGAGTCTCAATCACTACAAACTTTTTCCAAGATTGTCATTTTCCTCAATGAGTTATCTGATGTGCTCCATCCCCTCAATAAACCCACATTGATTGCCCTGTATCAGATATGGTTGATGCTATGCCACTCTCTTAGCTATGATATAAAATATAATCTTGATTTAACACTGAGATTGACCAGTATAATTCTGGCAGGCAAGGGTGTTTTCCCTGCTTCAAAACTGCAGATAAAACCACTTTCTTTCAGGATCCCACTTCCATGCTCCCCATAAAATCTGATTCATTATGAACAACCATTCCTCCTCTATTTCTTTCTCCAGTAATCTCCAGACTTTCATGAGTATCCCATTCAGACCTGGTGTCTTCCCTCCCTGCCTGTTTTCCCCAGGCCTCTTGCAACTCCTCTGTGTTGTATCTTTTAACAACTCCTGCACTTATTCTACCTTTAATTTTGGCATTGTTAACTTCTCCTGGTATTTTCTTACTTTTTCCTTATGATCTTACAGTTTTTTGTTTTCTGAACAGGAATCTAAATTGCTACAGAAATCCTTAAAGACTTTTAACACTCCCTCAAGTCTGTCTCACCAAGCCCCTTCTTTGCTGTCCCTAAGGTTATATGCCAGTCTGTCCACTTGTTGCCTCACATGCACTGCCAAGGATTCCAATGCTTTAGTTGTATTTGCAAACTACACATTTCCTATGGCATATTTTTGAAATATAAATTTTTGATTTATTTAGTTTTACAGGTTACCTCTCTGATCTGTCATATTACGTCTACCTTGTTGTATAAGTAGTCTTGGTATCCTCTGTATTTCTTTCAGTTGCTTGACAAGTACAAGATGTCTCCCTTTTCTTCCTGTCTTCTGTTTCCCATATATAATTTAATGTCTCTCTGATGTAACTTCTGCACAGATAGTTCTTCCAGTCACTCCAGTGTGTCAGTCATTGTTTTTACTAACAAGTCTTTAAAACTTCCTATTACATAGTAAAAACACATTAAATCTCCAGTGATTGTAATGTGATTTGATTGTCAGATTTCAGCCATACCATCATTTAAGCATGATCAAAGAAACATATTGGGGCTACCAGATACTGGTCTACTAAGTATCTGTTCTCCAGAATAATAAATAGTCTGTCTATCTGCAACCACTGTTTATGTCTGAATGAGTAAGGTGTATAGCCCAGATCTTCTTCATTCCTTGGAGAAATCCTTCAACTATCAGTACATCCCATCTGCTTAACAAATTGTTTGAGGGGGGATATTACCATTAGTCTGCAACAATTTTAACAGTCAAGATTATTTCAGTTAACACTCAGCATTAAACCATAATTGTTGACTTTGTAAATGCCTCCTTTAAAGATGCTATCAGAATAATATGGACTTACAGAAAACCCTCTATGAACACATCTACTCATGATTATTTCATTCACCCTGAAAGTTATATAACTCACAAATGTATGATTTTGCTAGGTGATTTGAATTACCCTCAGATAAATTGAAATCTATAGTCCACCCACAGGAATATTAAGCTTGAATTTTTAGACAATGTCTCGTCATAATCTTACACAAAATGATATAGAAACCTACTTGGGCAAATACAGTTCTTGACATATTACTAAATGATAGTATTAACTATATTTCAAATGTGTTGGTCAAGATTAAGCAATTCAGTCCATTGTAAATCTTTCAGAAATTTTAAAGACAACTAGAATGTTAGAGCTGAAATGGGCTTTGATGTAAAATATTACCAGCTTGACGAAATCCAGATTAATTCTGACTATTTCTGCTAATGAAACTCTAAAGCTAAAACACATAATTCTTCTTTTTGGTGGGGAACAAATTTATGTAAAATTTACAGGAAAAAAGAAATTACTTTAAAAATACAAAAAGGACTGAACAACCTGGAGCCAAATGCTATTAAACAGAAAAAATGCAAAACTGTGACGATAAAAAATAATTTTTGAAAACAGACTGGTGACTAACATGTAAAATAAGAAAACGTTTTATAAATATGTCAATTTTTGTAGAAAAACATGGGACTCAATATCAACAATTTCTCTCTTAATAACAAAAGTATTACTCTTATATGAGAGATGTCCAAAACCTTTAATTCAGACTTTTCAGAATTAATGAATACCACTTCATTTACTATCCCTAAACCTTCATCAGAGACTATTAACTTAGCAATCTGCCCTACAATATTTGAAGAGTTGCATAAAATGATAGGTTCTACCAAATATATGAATCCTGACAATTTTCCAGCAATAACTATAGGAAATATGTGCCATCTTGCATAAAATATTTAAATCATTGCCTATATAGTCTATTGTCCTGATTGTTGGGAGAAATCTATAATTTCATTGCCTCACAAAAAGGGTAACAATTTGAAAATGTCTATTGTTCAATCTGTCTGACATCTTTGGTTTTCAAATGCAATGAGAGATGCTTACTGAATCTTTTGCTAGATCTTAAAAAAACATTCTGGAGTACACATTTTACATCAACATGGTTTTATTATGGGTAAGTCCACATTAACCAACTTGATGGAATTTTGTGATGAAGTTAGCCAAGTAAATGTCAAAGTCAAAGTCAAGTCAAAGTAAACTTTATTGTCATTTAGATAATTACATTGGTTCGTTCCCAGTGGAAGAAACATACATACATAAACCAAGCAGAAACTTTGCAGTGTAGAGTGTGTAAAGTTTATTCCTTGAAACATGTTGCACACCTAGTTTACTAATAAAATCTGAACTTTAAAATACATACTACAAAATAATAAAATAGCAGGTAGTCCACAGTTGAGTTAGGAAATGGAATATCCATTATTGAAACACACAAACAAGAGATCCTAGTTGAGTATAATAAAAAGCATTAAAGACATTAATTAATTAAGATCTATCTAGCTTTGTTTGTATAACTTGAGCACTAATCCAGGCATTCTTTAAAGTATTCAATTGTATTTATTACTGCTTGGTAGTAACTTGATTAAAGTGTAGCTATCATTCTAAGTCTTTTGGATTAAGCACTTGGGCTTCAGACCAGTTGTTTTACATTAGGAAGGTTTGTGGCCTGCACTGTGGTGGCAGGACAGGTAGCTTACATCCTTCTAAGTTGGGAACTGCTGATTGAGGGCTCAGTGTCTGTTATTCTAAAAGCGTATTAGTTCTGGTTTAAGCACTTGTGCTTCAGGCCAGTTATTTTACATTAAGAAGGTTCGTGGTCTGCACTCTTGTGGGAGGAGAGGCTGGACTCTGCCCTTCTGAGCTGGGAATTTCTGGTTAAAGGCTTATCGTGCCTGCATATTTGAACTGTTTCTTGCTGAAATTGGTACACCTTGTTTGCTGTAGCATAGACTAGATCCAGGCCTGCTGAAGCTAGCTTTGTTTGTATGCTTGTTGTTTGTTTACTTGTTATTTCCCTGAAATGCTAATTCCACCTAAAATGCGGCTTTTCAGTGCTTCTGTGGATCCCTAGTGATATCTGCATTGCTTACTGTACTTATTTCCTTGTTTCACTTGAAAGAAAGTTACTGTTTGTCATTTTTGCATTTAAGTTACCTGTAACACATTGCATTTAAGTTACCTGGCACTTGCTCACTAAGTCAGCACCAAAAAATTAAAAGCACTGCACCTTCACAAACTCCCCTTGAGTACCTTGTTCCCCAATGGCCCTTTTTTTTAAATTATAAAGGAATTCCCAATACTATTCTAGCATGTCCAAATGTCAGTTGTCAATCTCCTCTCTGGTCCAGCTGGTGAATCTGGGAATCTTGAGGCAATGTTGCAACTGCCTCATGTACACAGACAACCCTCTCCTCCTCCCAACAAATTCCAACACGTGTGAGAGATGCAACCATATAGCCAAACTGGAGGCTAAGTTCTCTCAACTCAGTACTGGCGTAACCAGTCAGGAGGAGAAGGAAACCACACTCACTACAATTCCAGTCTCACATAGACCTACCACGACAGCAAACCAAACACATAAACACACAAAAACATATTCAGAGGCTCTAAATAAAAATCTTCCTAAGCAGCAGAGACCTCCAAAGCAGACACCCAAGCAACCGCTACCCCAAAACAAAACACGTGCAACACATAGCTCACAAAGCCAGTGTGCCGAACAGTCACAGCCCTTAAGGCTAAACAACACACCTGATACACTTGTAATAGGTGACTCTATCATCAGGCACACTGACGTCCCGCTCACCAGGCTGAACAAGGAGAAGGACATGATGAGCTGCCTGTCGGGCGCTAGGATCCGCCACATAACACAAGCACTCAGGTCACTCCAAGGCAAGTACAAATATGACTCAGTCATTGTCCATGCTGGTGTGAATGACCTGAGATGTACCTCCCTGGACTACATGAAAAGAGGCATAGAGGAGCTCTCTGAGCATGTAGCCCAGGCCAGTATGACCCTGACCTTGAGTAGCATCTTACCCTCACCAAGAATGATGCCACAATATGAAGACAAGATGATCAATTTCAACAATTGGCTTAAGTATTGGTGTCATTCAAAGGGGATCCAGTGCTTGTCAACCTGGGATGACATGTTCGACAAGCCACGATGCTTCACTAGGGACGGCTTGCACCTGTCACCCCTGGGCTTTTGGATATTGGCAAAGGCTCTTGCTAACCCCATAGTGCCTTTTTTAGGCAAGGCTCAAAAGACAAACCCACCTCCATAGGTATCACAAGGGATAAGAAACTAAGAGTAATGCTACTCAATGCCAGAAGTCTAAACCTCAAGATGCACGCACTCAAAACTCTCCTTAGCATGGAGAATATCGATATCTGTGCAGTAACAGAAACCTGGTTCAAGGCTCCCAAGAGCACCCCAGCACTACCAGGTTATATCTCATACCATGCTTTTTGGCCCCAAAACTTAGACCAAACCACAAACGGAGGGGGAGTATCAATATTCGTCAAAGATACCCACACCTCCAGGTTGGTGGCACAGCACGAAGCATCAGAGACTATCCATGTGCAACTAACAGTGGGTAAAACTGCCTTCCAGTTTATAGCCTGCTACAGACCACCCTCCCAAACCCAGGAACCCCACTCGGCCTTCCTGAGAACACTGGAAAATATGAAGGTCTCTCCAAACACCATTATATTGGGCGACTTCAACTACCCAAACATAGACTGGGAGCATTACTCTAGCTCCAACACCCTAGCCCAAAGGTTCCTAGAATTTATAAACTCAAATGCTATGGAACAACTTGTTAACACTCCCACAAGAGGGGAAAACATACTGGACCTGATCATCACCAACATGGGGACTCTATGCTCCAGACCAGAAGTGTATCCCTCACTGGTAAGATCAGACCATAAACTAATCTCACTGGATATTCACATCCCGACCCCACCCCCTACCCAGAAAACCACAGTGAAAAACCTCTCTAAAGCAAATTTCACACTCCTCAAAACCAAGGTGGAATCCTTCAAAGCCCCGGGCCTGTGGAAAATACGGCCCAGACCGCAGAATCCTTTATAAATGCATTCTATGAACACCTTCAGGAATGCATGGATCATGCAATCCCAAATAAAACCAAGACCCAATCCTCCAAAGGCAGGCGTCCTGTCTGGTGGACCCCAGCCATAAACAAACTATACAATAGAAGGAGGAAGCTACTACATGATAGAGCAAAATCCCAAAAAGGGAAGGCATCTCTGATCAGTATTAGCAAAAAACTACGGGCACTCATAAAATTGTCTAAGGCCAGCTTCAAGAGAAAAATTGCGCAGGACACTAAGGATAATCACAAGGCTTTCTTTAGTTATGTTAGGAACCTGGGTGGGAATTCCCAGATATGCTCAGAATTAGTTCAAAATGACAAAAAATACACCAAACCCACAGACATTGCCAACATCCTAGCTGACAGGTTCAGTGCAAACTTCTCCCCCCCCTCTCCACCGAAAGGGCAAATATCTATCCCAGCAGAGTGCTGCCCCCTTGACATCTCAGATGCTCAGGTAAGAGCCGCCCTCTCCAAAGCAAAAAACACAGCATCAATGGGACCAGACGGTGTCCCAGGCTGCGTCCTACATGAACTCCGAGAAGAGCTAAACCCAAACATAAAACTACTGTTCAATCTCAGCCTTACTACAGGATATGTACCCAAAGAGTGGTGTACAGCAACAGTGGTCCCTCTCCACAAAGGTGGTGCCTCAATGGATCCTGGAAACTATCGCCCCATAAGTCTGACTAGCTTGGTCTGCAAAGCTATGGAAAGGATCATCATGGACCTCATAAATAAAGATATTGGGGACCTACAGACACTGGATCCTACCCAGTTCGGCTTTGTTAAGGGCAGATCCTGCCTCTTAAACCTGGTTGATTTCTTTGAAACAGTCACCAAGGCCATTGACGAGGGGAAGGTGGTCCACACAGCCTACCTGGACCTCGCAAAAGCCTTCGATACAATACCCCACTCAGGCATTACAGATAAGCTCACCAGCTTAAATATAAACCCCTATGTCACTAGATGGGTTGCAAACTGGCTCAAGGACAGAACCCACATGGTTAGAATTGCTGGAGCCATGTCAGACTCCAAACCAGTTACAAGTGGCATCCCACAAGGCTCAGTCCTGGGACCTCTCTTGTTCGGTATATATTTCTCGGTGGTACAGGCCAACATGGAAGGACTGTGGCTGACCAAGTTCGCAGATGACTGCAAACTGGGCGCCATAATCGACTCTCCAGCCGACACAAGCATCCTCCAAAAGGGCCTCATAGAAACAGACAACTGGTGCCAGAGCCATGGCCTCAAGCTAAATGCCAAAAAGTGTATAGTCATCCCCTTTGGCAAAAACAAAGTGCCCACAAATTACCACATAGGTGGTAATCCATTAAGTACAGAAGAAGTAATTAGGGACCTGGGGACCCAAGTTGATAGCAATCTCTCATTTGACAGCCACATGGCCAAAGTGGTTAGAAAAACATTTTATATAGCCCACCTAATCATGAAGGGATTCACATCTAGATCAGGGGAGGTCATCGTGCCTCTTTACTCATCCCTCATCAGGCCCATAATTGAGTACAATGCCCCTTTTGGGATGTACCTTACCAGACACCTGCAGCAACTGGAAAGACCCCAAAAGTACATCACCAAGAGGATCAAAGGGCTCAAACAGATGCCATATGCTGCCCAGTTAAAGAAACTCCAGCTCTACTCAGTGGCATACCGCCTGCTCAGAGGCGATCTGTGCCTGACGTATAAAGCCATGTCCAACCCGGAATTAATGGACATGCTGCACCTCAGAAAATCCAAATCCCATTGAGCTACGCGCTTGAGAGACTTGAACCTCAGCACTGAAATAAATAGGACATGCTGGACAGACAGATTCATAACCCAGAGGCTCCCTTCACTCTGGAATAAAATCCCAGTCCAGGTTAGGCAGAGTCCCTCACTGACTCTTTTCAAGAGGAATCTTGATGAGTGGATGGGAGATCGTAGGTTTACCCGGGTATCACTTCTGTGTCACTGTTAGACAGAGGCACAGTATACTAACCTCATAAAAGGGCATAGCAAAATTAATTTAAAATGGGTGGTGAAAGCCAAACACACTCCGGCTAGGCTTATAAATGCCCTAGGGCAGATAGCCTAGTATGAACCTATGAACCTATATATAATCAGGTTATTTGGAGCAAGGACATGGCTACAGAGTGTGGTTCTGTTAAGAGCATAAAAGTATTAAACTCATCTCTTTAACCAAGTCCCCGTCCCCCTTAACACCATAGTGTAAACTGGGACTGCACTTTTTATGGAGCAGTTTAAATTATTGATCATGCGGACCTTTTGGAACTGGAAGGAGACATGCCTAATCTTTTAAGAAAATGTGAACTACTGTGGCAGCTGAAACTTAACTTTTTTAGAAAACCGGGACTTAGTTATTATTGCTCCATAAAAAGTATACTAGAACTCAGAAATCTGCCTCACTGTTTAAAAGACTATTAAAAGTCTGATATGTGACTGATTAATGCTGACATTACATGCTAATATTATACATGCTAATATTGTTATAAACAAATATCAAACATTGTAAATATTTTACAATGAAAATAACTGACATTGGTACTGTTTTCTGATATTTTTACTCATCATTTATAAACAAATGTTCTAGTGGAGAGGTTTAACTGTAGTCTTAGGATGATGAAAGCATTTGTAGACCAGTTCAAAAGGGTGTGGGGTAAGTGTCTACATCATCTTTTCTATCCATACAAACAGGTGCTCCAAGAACCCACATTTTTTTGCCATTTGAGATACTGTATTTTCAAAGGGTGAGAGGTGTCTGTGCTTAGTTTGTTATGAGTAGGAGGGTGAATGTGATTCCCATAAGTAAGTTTTTGTGGAGTATGACCTAACTTTCAGGAGTAGGTCTAGGGAGCCCTTGGAATTGCTACAAGATCTCCTAACACAAGCAAAACAGCAGCATAAGGTATCACATGGTGGTATAGCAAGAGCCTAAGAGTATACTGTTGGGTAAAAGGTATCAGTTATTGTACCTGTTTGGAAAACAAGCTGCAGGGTAACATAGGAGGGTTCTTTCAATGCTGTGAAGAGGGTATACAAAGTTACTCACATAGCTGAGAGGACTAGCAAGGACCAAAAAAAATTTCGATCATATTTACATAATTATTAGTTCATAGGTTACTGCCTAGCAATGACCTATTGGTTCTTAGGTTATTGCTAGTCAGATAATCTAGATGGATCACATGCAGCATAGCCAAAGCAAAACCTACTACATGTTACTCTCTTTATAAAAGATACAGGGGCCAGCACAAGGGTTATTCGTGATTACACATCCATTGATTGAGGTGGTATTTAAAGAGGGTTAGGGATCTACTTTGTTTAAAATGCAGAGGGAGTCTATTGCAGACAAGGGGAATTCATTGAGAGATGTGTCTATCATGTTAGCAGACCCTGTTTAAACTGCAGGGGGTATTAGTGGTGTTACTTTTTTTGTGAATGTGTAGAACGTCACATAGGTCAGGGTCATTAGAGGCCTTGTAAGCTAGGCAGATGAAATGCTGCAGGATTCTGTATGAGATAGATAAGTGGGACAGGGCTTAAAGGTGATCTGTATAAGACATAGGACTCAGGACATTAATCTTCTTTGAGTGGAAGCATTATGGTCTTTTAAGTTTTGTCATGTGGTTTGTCAGGTACATATCAAAGGGAGCATTGCATTTTATTATGGGTCTGATAAGGGAGGCAAAGAGATGAATGATAACCTTCCTGGATTTTATTACTTCTGGCAATCAGCTGGGCTAAACAAAAGGCTTTTCTAATTACCTAGATATATAGTGGTCAAAAAGAGTTCATTGTCAATGAAGGCATCCAGCTGTGTAATAATTGAAATAGGTTTTGAGGGGAGTGTCTTCTAAGAGATAGGTACAATGGTGTTGATGTTTATTATCAAAGGGCATGATTCTGCTTATTTATTTTTTATTTTTTGCATTTAGTCTTAGATAATGGTCCTGGCTGCATATATTTAAGTATGGTAGGCTGTTTTATAGAATCTAGGAGTGAGCAGGAGAGTTGACAATATTACTAAGTTTGCAGTCATTAGCAAATATAGTTAACCAGAGGTCCTTGACATCCGTGTGAACAGAGCATTGAGTGATCTCATTGATAATGTACTTTTTTAGGAGAGAATGCACCATGTCTTGATTTGAAAGATGCTATTTTTTAGATAACTTTATTAAAATATTACTTAAGATATAGGCACACATACATTAATAGAAAATAAAACAAAGCATATTAACATTTTTTTCCATTTAAACACATTATACATTACGTTTTCTTTCATTATAATAATACTGCCTTTCAGTCCAGTAACTAAATTACTGCCTTCTCTTAAACTCACTCCTCCCCTGAACACTATTCTGCATATATTATTCCACAGATTCTGTTTATTTCTATGTAATTTGCTCCTTCACTTTTCTAAAGATCTCTCTATCAGTTCTTTTATCTCCTTTATTATATTCAGTACTTCAAATACAGTTGTTTGAGATTTTGATTTCTATTTTCTAGTGATTGCTTTTTGGGCAGCCAACAGAAATAAACTTAATAAGATGTTCCTATGTCTAGACAATTCAGATCCTGTATCCTACATCAAAAGAACAATTTTAGTTATAGCCATTTGATCCCCCAATATTTCTGACATAGTACACTATAGAGACTTTTTTTTAATCTGCCACTTCATTATACTCCCAAAAACATGTTCCCAGTTACTTCTTTCTTCCTCATAACTCCTCCAACATTGCTCTCTACCTGAGGAAAAAAAAATGTGAAGTCTTCTTGAATATAAAATACATGTGCAAACACTTCCAATGAAACTTCCTAAACCTTCTGGACTTTCTTGCATACTTGGGAGCCATACATATGTCCTTCCATTGTCCCCCTGTAAATTGTTTTGCAAGTCTGTCTTCCTAATGTTTTCTAACCTTCTCTGATTGATTCTTATAGTTCAGACAATATTTTATATGCCATACTTATTAGTCCTTTTTTAACAGTGGATTCTGCTCTAGGTTTGACTAAATGTTTACCAGAACAGGTCTTTCACTTAGGACTTCCCTGTCTCTTTGCCTATACTCTGATATCAGTCCTTGGCAGGGAAGGTAGTCACTAATTTGCAGGCCAAGCTTCTTCTTGGCCTCATCCCACTCTATTATCTTCCCTCAGTTATTTGCTCCCAATACCTTGGTTCCTTTGCTAGTTTTTTGCAGTTAATTCCAGCAACGTCTTAACTATTAGTCCTACTTACAGTCATTCCAACTGGTGTTGCCTTAGTTCTTATAATACTTTCTGCAACTTTATGAATATAATATTCTGCATTGTGGTTATTAACGCCTTACAAATCTATATAAAAAATCCCCATCTCTCCTTATTTTTGAACTCCCCCCACACTGCATCATCAAACCTTTCCACTTTGAATTATAACGTTTTGTCTGTGTTATGTATATGAGCCTTAACTGTGCCTCTTTAAAATATCCCTTCAAATGAGATAATCCTAAACCACTCTGTTCTATTGATATGATCAATTTATCCTATTTAGCTTTTGCCCTGTCTCCATCAAAGATAAATTTATTCAACAATTCATTAATTACTGTCCTATCTGTTCTATATATAAAATTAAAGGGACTGAAACATTTTACTGCTTGTATCTTAATACGTATATCCTTAAACAAGAGGTTCCAGTTTCTCAGTTTTTGTATTACCTTTTATTTAGTCTGTTCCAACATATCCTTTGCTGGCATAACAGAAGCCTTTTTAATCTATGCTCCTACATACGTCATCTTATCATGTCACCATAAATATGGGTGTTGCTGAACCAAGTAATGAGTGGGTATATAATTTATGTTTATATCTTTTGTTTTATCTTCATTAATTCTATATCTTGAAAAGGCTTGAAACTGTCTCAAAATGTTCCATAACAATGAGATATCCTTTTCTGGATTTATCAAGAAACAAATTAATCATTTGCAAGCAAAGCTATGTTTTTTGATTACTCTTATTTTATTTGTCAGTGGCTCCAAATGTAGAGCAAATAACAAAGGGGAAAGATGACTCCCCTGCCTTGTTCCTCTGCTCAAATACAACTTATCAGAGAGGAACCCTCCCACTTTAATTCATGCTTCTGATTCTTCATATGTCCTCATAATTAACCTTATTATTGCATAAGGGAATGCAAATGCTTCCATTGTCCTGCTCATAACATCCCAGCTTACTCTGTTGAATGCTTTCTCTGCAGCAAGACCCACCAACACCAGAGGTATTTTCTTACATTCTGCTTCCTTCTGGATCATCATTGTTCTATCAAAGTTATCAAATGTTTGCCTCCCTCTACAAAATCACACTGATCCATACCATCACTTCTGGCAGCTAGTATAAACATAATCACTTTATAATCATGATTTCAAATTGAAATGGGTCTATATGAGGCTGGTTCTGAATGGGTCTTTACCATCGTTGGGTAATACAGCCACCACAGCCTTCTTCCAAGATGCTGGTGCATTGCCTCCTTTTAAAATACTATTATAAATATTCTAGATCTTTATCACTTTCTTCACTCCTTACTTCAAAACTTGAATACATTCTGTTCCTGAAAAAATTCACTGCAGAATGATTATACATCCCCATTTTTATCTCTTCTCCTCTCTTAACTATTAATTGTTGAGTCTCATATTTCTGTAATGTTGACATAATTAAGTCTGTCATAAATATGTCCATTTGTGATCTTTCTTGGTTTCCACATTTCTCTGCTTTATACAATTTTTATAACATTTCTGAAATATCTCTAATCTTGTCATGTGATCCCTGCATTTAGCAAGATTCCTTTCAACTTTTTGTTGGCTAAGTCATTGTGCTAAAAATTTGTGTTCTGGAGTTGTTATAAACAATAGCTGCTTAACAGCAATATTTCTAAATGCATGCATATTATCCAAATAATTACTTAATTTCTCTTTAGCACTCTGCAATTGCTACTCTTCTTGTTCTGAGATTTTCCTTATTCTGTAATACTTTAACCTTTGTCAGCCCCTCCAAATAATTGCAATTACTTCTTAGCCATATCTATTTCTCTTTTATTTCCACCCTATTTTTTAAACTGCATGTTCATCTTATACCATTCCTTATCTATTCCTTCTGAAGAAAGTTCTGTTTTCCCTAGTAACTCATGAATATTTTTCACTACCCATTCCTTAAATTCCTCTTTTTTAACAGGTAAGTGTTAAAATGACAATGTCTCATTTCTACTTCATTACCCTTCATTTGTATCTTAATTTTTGTCCATGTATGATCTGAAATAGTTATTAGTTGTACACAGTTCTATAAAATATAACTTCTGTCCAGTCCACCCAGTTATTGCACGTTGGGGAATACTATGTAAATTCTGTCTTGAGTTCCTACTACTGAATTCAAGTCTTCTGTACCAAATATTTTCATACATATCTTCAGAAATATTCTTTTGTTATAATTTCTCCACTAGGTCCCCCTGATACATCTTCACTATTGCAAATCACGTTCCAGTCTCCACACATAAGTAATATTCCATACTAAAAGTTGATTATTTCTCTCAAATTTCTCTTAAGCTTCCTAATAGCAGTTTTTGGTGGAATATCAATACACACCAGAATAATCCTCCTCCCTTACATATTAGTTCCTTACTACCACAAATCTACCATTATTATCTTTTCCCTCTTATATCAATATTGGAGCCCCTCTAACAGTCAGTATTATTTCTTTCCTTTTCCTTTGTCCTTGATATTCTCCTGGGTACCCATCTTGAAATCCTTTCTTTGCTAAATTCACATGTTAATTTTTTCCAAAGGTGTCTCCTGAACCATTACTATTTGCACTCTGCATTTCTTAATATAATTCAATATTTTTCCATTTTTGTCTATACCTGCAAGGCCATTTATATTCCAAGATACTATGGATAGAATAATAATTGTTCCCACTTACTATTTATGATAGTTTTTTAAACGTATTTCCAATGATTGTCTTACATGCAGACATTAATTGTTTGACAGGTCGATCTTTTATACAGTTGTTACTTTTCATCTTCATTTGTACCTCTGCAAATTTCTCAAGACTCTGTGCTTTAATAAAAACCCTCAACCAAAATAAATAAATAAATAAATAAATAAATATATATATATATATATATATATATATATATATATATATATTTTTTTTTTTTTTTTTTCAAAATACACCATCCCATGTTGTCTTGGAACAAATGCAGAAAACTGTACATTTTTAACAAATGAAGTTGAACCCTCCATATAGGAATAATTGCCCCAAATTGACAGCTTCATCACAGGTATAACCTAATCTAAAATTAAGGACACTCATGCTAAAACGTATTACAGCATGTGTTCCCACTTATATAGGTTCATAGGTTCATACTAGGCTATCTGCCCTGGGGCAATTATAAGCCTAGCCCGATTCTGTATGGCTCCTTGATTTGAGTATACTGTGCCCTTTTTAAGGTTTAGTTTACTGTGCCTCTGTCTAATAGTGACATGGGAGTAATCCCTGGGACAAACCTACGATCCCCCATCCACCTATCGAGATTCTTCTTGAAGAGATTCAGTGAGGTGCTCTGCCTCACATGAACTGGAATTCTATTCCAGAGCGAAGGGAGCCTCTGGGTTATGAACCTGTCCCTCCAGCAAGTTCTATTTATTTCTGTGCTCAGGTTCAAGTCCCTTGAGCGTGTGGCTCTAAGGGATTTAGATTTACTGAGGTGGAGCATGTCCATTAATTCTGGATTTGACATAGCTTTGTATGTCAGGCATAGATCGCCTCAGTAGGCGGTATGCAACTGAGTAGAGCTGGAGTTTTAACCGAGCAGCATATGGCATCTGTTTGAGACCCTTGATCCTCTTGGTGAGATACTTTTGGGGTCTTTCTAATTGCTGCAGGTGTCGGGTAAGGTACATCCCAAAAGGGGCATTGTATTCTATGATGGGCCTGATGAGGGATGAATAAAGGGCACGATTACCTCTCTTGATCTAGATGTGAAACCCTTCGTGATGAGGTGGGCTATGTAGAAGGTCTTTCTAACCACTTTGGCAATGTGGTTTTCAAAGGAGAGATTGCTATCAACTTGGGTCCCCAGGTCCCTAATAACTTTCTCTGTACTTAATGGGTTTCCGACTATGTGGTAATTTGTGGGCACATTGTTTTTGCCAAAGGGTATGACTATACATTTTTTGGCATTTAGCTTTAAACCATGGTGCTGGCACCAGTTGTCTGTCTCTGTGAGACCTTTTTGAAGGATGTTTGTGTCAGCTGGAGAGTCGATTATGGCGCCCAGTTTGCAGTCGTCTGTGAACTTGGTGAGCCATAGTCATCCCACGTTTGCCTGTACCTCGGAAAAGTATATACCGAACAAGAGTGGTCCCAGGACAGAACCCTGTGGGACACCACTTGTGACTGGTTTCGAGTCTGACATGGCTCCAGCAACTCTCAATCTGTGGGTTCTGTCTTTGAGCCAGTTTGCGACTCATCTTGTGACGTAGGGGTTTATATTTAAGCTGGATAGCTTATCTATGATGCCCGAGTGGGGTATTGTGTCAAATGCCTTTGCAAGGTCCAGATAGGCTGTGTGGACTACCTTCCCTTCATCTATGGCTTTGGTGACTGTTTCGAAGAAGTCAACCAGGTTCAAAAGGCAGGATCTGCCCTTGACAAAGCCGAACTGGGTAGGATCTAGTGTCTGTAGGTCCCCAATGTCTTTGTTTATGAGCTCCATGATGATCCTCTCCATAGCCTTGCAGACTAAGCTAGTCAGGCTTATGGGGCGATAGTTTCCAGGGTCCGTAGAGGCTCCACCTTTGTGGAGTGGGACCACTGTTGCTGTATGCCATTCTGTGGGCACATATCCTGTAGTGAGGCTGAGATTGTATAGCTGTTTTATTTGAGGGATTAGTTCCTCTTGGAGTTCATGTAGGATGCAACCTGGGACGCCATCTGGTCCCATGGAAGCAGTGTTTTTTGCTTTGGAGAGGGCAGCCTTCACCTGAGCATCAGAGATGTTTGGGAGGCAGCCCTCTGCCGGGATAGATACTTGCTCTTTTGGGGGGGAGGGGGTGGAGAAGTTTACACTGAACCTGTCTGCCAGGATATTGGCGATGTCTGTGGGTTCAGTGTATTTTTTGTTGTTTAGAATCAACTCAGAACAACTCTGGGAGTTGCATCCCAGGTTCCTAACATAACTGAAAAAAGCCTTATGATTGTCTATGGTGTCCTGTGCAATTTTTCTCTCGAAGCTGGCCTTGGAGGATTTTATGAGGGATCGTAATTTTTTGCTAGTACTGATCAGAGATGCCTTCCCTATTAGGGATTTTGCTCTATCATGTAGTAGCTTCCTCCTTCTGTTGTACAGTTTATTTATGGCAGGGGTCCACCAGACTGGACGCCTGCCTTTGGATGATTGGGTCTTGGTTTTGTTTGGGATAGCATGATCCATGCATTCTTGGAGATGTCCGTAGAATGCGTTTATATAGGATTCTGCAGTTTGGGCCATAGTTTCCACTGGCCCTGGGGCCTTGAAGGATTCCACTTCGGTTTTGAGACGTGAGAAGTTTGCTTTTGAGAAGTTTTTCACTGTGGTTTTCTGGGGTGGGGTCGGGATGTGGACATCCAGTGAAATTAATTTATGGTCTGATCTTACCAATGAGGGATATACTTCTGGTGTGGAGCATAGAGTCCCCATGTTGGTAATGATCAGGTCTAGTATGTTGTCCCCTCATGTGGGAGTGGTGACTAGTTGTTCCATAGCATTTGAGTTTATAATTTCCAGGAACCTTTGGGCTAAGGTGCTGGAGCTTGAGTAGTGCTCCCAGTCAATGTTTGGGTAGTTGAAGTCACCGAATATAATGGTGTTCAGAGAGATCTTCATGTTCTCCAATGTTTTCAGGAAAGCCGAGTGGGATTCCTGACTTTGAGAGGGTGGTCTGTAGGATGCTATAAACTGAAAAGCAGTCTTGCCCACTGTTAGTTGCACATGGATGGTCTCCGATACTTCGTGCAATGCCACTAACCTGGAGGTGTGGATATCCTTGATAAATATGGACACTCCCCCTCATTTTGTGGTTCGGTCCAGGTTTTGGGTCCGAAAAGCATGATATGAGGTATAACCTGGTAGTGCTGGGGTGCTCTCTGGAGCCTTGAACCAGGTTTCTGTCACTGCACAGATATCGATGTTCTCCATACTGAGGAGAGCTTTGAGTGCATGCATCTTGAGGTTAAGACTTCTGGCGTTAAGCAGCATTACCCTTAGTTTCTTGTTCCTTGTGCTGTCTATGGGGGTGGGTTTGACTTTTGAGCCTTGCCTAAAAAAGGTACTATGGGGGTGGGAAGAGCCTTTGCCAATATCCGAAAGCCCAGTGGTGACAGGTGCAAGCCGTCCCTAGCGAAGCAACGTGGCTTGTCGAGCATGTCATCCCAGGCTGACAGACACTGGATCCCCTTTGAATGACACCAACATTTTAGCCAATTGTTAAAATCGATCATTTTGTCTTTGTACTGTGGCATTATTCTAGGTGAGGGTAAGATGCTGCTCAAGGTCAGGGTCATACCAGCCTGGGCTACATGATCAGAGAGCTCCTCAATGTCTCTTTTCATGTAGTCCAGGGAGGTACATCTCAGGTCATTCACACCAGCATGTACAATGACTGAGTCATATTTGTATTTGCTTTGGAGTGACCTGAGTGCTTGCGTTATGTGGAGGATCCTAGCACCCGACAGGCAGCTCACCGTGACCTTCTCTTTATTCAGCCTGGTGAGCGGGACGTCAGTGTGTCTGACAATAGAGTCACCTATTACAAGAGTATCAGGTGTGTTATTCAGCCTTAAGGGCTGTGCCTACTTGGCACACTGACTTTGTGGGCTTGCACTCTCATTTCTGTCCACCTCCCAGATGTGAAAAACACAGCTTGCATGCTTTCAGAAAACATTAAATTTTAGCCATAAGAAAAAGTGTGCTGGCTATCTTTAAATAAAACTAAATTATGCACTGCACTATTAAATGCATTAAAGTATTAAGGCTGCTGGAGGTTATCACTTATTCATTTCCTATGGTTTCAAATTTTATTTTTCACTGAACTGCTTGTTATTGTACCTTTGTGTTTTTCATTTTTCTTAGTAAAGATTGCTCAGAACTCTCAAGATTAATTGCTTATACCTACAGACAGCTTATTTTCACGTTAAAAAACAGCTAACAACTTTCAGACACATAAAGGAATCTTTATAAATTTCACTCAGACCAGAATGCTAACTGCCTTTAGCTACACACCTCTTGTCTCACATTGAGAGCACTTGCTAATGGAATAAAACAAGCTAATATTTTTGCAGATGGCTTTCATCATTTTTCCTTTATTTTTCAACTTTAGTTGCTTATAAAAGTGATTGTAGCTTAAGCCAAGGGCATGAATATAGACACCCACCCTTTTATAAACAAGGAAAAGTATCACCTTAGTTGTACATACAATATAATCAATGCACTTTTATATCCCATCCCAGCAGCCCAGGATCACAGCACTGTATTGACTTAAACTTTTTTCAGTGCAGCCTTTCTTTTCTTGTTAAACTGTAATACCTATATGTTTTACAATTAAAAAGGTACTTGTTTACTTTAATATCATTAGTACATACAGCAGTCATTGAAAGTACTCTCCTCATATTCAAAATATCTCTGCCTGCAGACAGTTCAAAACTGCTATATAATGTGTCATGCAGTTTATACCATGAAGTGTTTTATAAAAATAATAACAATTTGTTTTACTTACAGTTATTTTTTTCACTTTAGCACCCTTCTCAATATTAAAGACATATATCTGCTTTACAGTCTACCCACAAGTTTAATAAAGTCAATAAAGGTTGAAGGTTTTCTCTGCCACTTTTATTTGCAAAGCCACATTTCATAAATGTGATTGATGCTTTATAGTCACATGTATTCACAATTTCAGTGTTGCTGGTCTCCATCCTAATCATCTCCATCTCCGAGCAGTAGACTGGGGTTTTGGTCCAAGGTATTCATGATTCTTCTAGTCAATTCCTGTGCTTTTTCTGTCTGTTAAGCACTTTCCTTTGGACCATTGGAAAGGGTTTCACTGGCAAAGCCTCCCATGAGCTTTATTGTCTGAAGTTCCCTTTTGCTTGCTGGCTCAGTTTTTGTTGGATAAACTTTTTTATTACCTACTTAGCCTGCACTGCATCAAAATGTCTTTGATTTTCCTGCAAAAAATACTCTGAAGACAAGTGAATATACCAGCTTGAATCTCACATTTGTCACATGACATTCCCTGATTTTTGGGACAAATTTGCTTCTCTTCTGCCTGGTGTACAGTGAATAATTATTTTCCACAAACACTCTGCTGTCTCCAATTTTAACATGTTTCCCTTCTTCCACAGTTTTGTTAGGATCAACACTTTCTGTTGGCATGATTGCATCTTTAATAATATACATCTTGGCTGCTTTCTCGTGGCCAGTTTTGCAGAATACACTTGATGTGCCCTTTCAATTAACAAATCCTGCTGGGAAACACCAGTCCATCTGCTTATGTGTGCTTTCATAGAATTGATACAGTCTGTTCTTTCTAGTTTCCCTGTTACAGAATAAAATCTCAGTTTTTCTCTGTATTCTATGTCATCTAGCTTTACTATTTTTTGAAACAGCTCTTCTTGAAGAGCCTCATACTCAGACAGTCTATTCTTCAACTCATCCTGTGATTTTTTTAAGTTCTTTTTATTTTTCTAAATAGCTATTAAAAGCTTCTTCTATTTTCCCATTTGTTTATTTGAGTTGATATAATCCTTCAAAGTTTCATTTATTTTAATCAACTCTGAGTACATTTGATGTATTTTCCTATAAATTACTGGAAGCCATCTCTTGAACCAAAGCTGAAGCTTGTACTGCTTTTTGCTGAACAACTGCATGATCTTTCCCAGCCAGTGACTTCACTTCACTGTTTCTGGATGATTTTCTTTCAGGTTCTCGACATTTTTTCTTTGTTGGTATCCAGACAGTGTACTTACTAGCCAGAAACTGAATTTTTCTGAAACAAAACAGCTTTAATGGCACTCTTTTTTTCTCAGTTTCTGTTGATCTTGTGAAGCCATCTAGGAAGTTATGATGGATTCTATCTTTGAGCTAATCTGCTATTCAGTGGGTTATTTCTGGATTCACATTTAATTTGATTAGTTTGCCTGTAATGCCTAAGTGTGGGATAGTTTCAAAGGTGTTAGACAGATCAATGTATTCTTTGTGCATTGGTTTATTCTCATCCAAGGCCTTTCATGGCTTTGTCAAATAAGCTTACAAAATTAAGTAGGCAGGATCTACCCTTCATCAACTCAAATTGGCTTGGTTTGAGGAATATCAATATGTTCTGCAACTTAATAGATAAAAAGCATTACATCCCACCCTATACTGCAGTGTTTAAAAGCAGAATGATAACATTGATTTATTTTAATTCTTCATTTGCATTGTGTGTCACAATTCAAAGGTGTGCTCAGAACAAGCACATATACCTAGTCTATTTTTTACAGATTATATAATCAAGCACTATAAGAAAGTGCTTACTGAATGACATTATTTGGTATCAATGACAAATATCTAATTTATCTTTATTAACAACAGGACATCTAATAGCCTGCAATGTTCTTACATTTGAAAATGAGAATCCCCTCTTTGTTCTGAAAAATGTTTGACTATCATCTTTATGCTGAGTCCAACAATTGTTCATGATCATTTACTATTTAATAAAACATTGCATTGTGGGCATGTAAATTAAGCTCTGCCTTCCAAGTGCTATATGAAGAATCAGAATATAATTAGGCTACCTCCCTCTAATCTCTACAGTTGCTCTGTAAAAATGATCACTGCATTATTATGACACACACTTAGATGTTCACAGAGAATTACCAAAGTTTGCAGCACATTCCTGTGATGAAACTAGATGATGCAGTTATGAAGAGATTTAATGCAGCCGTGTAATGCTATTGAGTATCAGCCAATCAGAAGCAGAAAATGGGCATGCAAATGACTGTATAATGATATGAAAATTAAAAAGTGTGGTCTAATGAGTGCATAATGACATTTAATCGAGGGTAGGGAAAGCGTGTTGGGACTATGTATAAAGACAAAAAGCATGCAGTAAGTAGTACTGTTTCATAGGCAGAATTGTTAGGAGCGTTAGGAACATTTGTACTACAGCACCTCATTGGCTCAAACACTGGTCTCCCAAGTACCTGATGCGGCAAAAACCACCACCAAATGTGCAGTGGATTATGTCCCACAACTTGACAGACCAGCAGATACAGGAGTGTCTCTATGTGGGAAGAGACATCCTACAAGTGTTGGTTGACTTATATGGCCAACAGACTAGAAAAGAATGATACATTGACCTTCTATACCTGTGGAAACCAATGTATGTATAGCTGTACCATACTAGCTCCGGGAACCTTCCAGCAAAAAACTGGGGACACAGTATATATAGCTCAGTCATCAGCCTATAGAATACTTGAGACATTTATTGGTACATTTTGGCTACATGGGGAGGAGAGCATCCACTTCCCCGACAAATCAAAGCAGAAGAATCCCACCATGCATGGTTTCTATGATATTGCCTACTTCTCCAAAATGTTAGAAACTGCAGACTGAAACCATTTGGCAATAAAAGCCGCAATGAGTGTTCACAGTCAGTGTTACACAAATAGGAAGGGCCATCTTTCCATCAGCTGCTAGATAGTGTACCATGTAAAGTGGCTACTATGACATGAGTCTGGACAGCACATGGAAGTAAGCAAGTCTTCTATATCACAGCTTCCCAAGCACAGACATCCCACAGGGCAACCTTGTAGCTAAATGCAAAAACACTGCTGCAACTACATATCCACAGTTTCATACATGCAATATGTATGCAAGATTCAGTCCCCAATATATCTTCCTCCGTCTCACTAATATGTTACAGGTGACACAGGATACTGTCTGCAGTGGGGTCAATGATTCCAATATGAAATCCACAAAGCATACCTAAACAGCAGTATATCATTGCCCAATCATAGCATCACCCATGGACTCCATGATGTCTTAGAGGCCAAACACAGTATGGTGACTTGTGTGCTTGCCCTGCTGAAATACTAATTTCAATGCATAGATACATGGGGGGGGGTCTGAAATCTGCCCCTGACACCATCAGTCATATATGTGTAGAATGATGCATTCTGCATAATGTGATCTAATGAAAGAAGGCAGACCAGTAAGTTGCTTCAAAACCCTCCATTAGTCCAACAGGTCCTTTTGCATCCAACACCACATCTACTAGTAGAGACAGTGGTGGCAACAGACAAGCAGCAGTGGCTGGACCACAATCCCCACCCTGACTGTGTCATGTGTGGTACATTGCAGTACAGGCAAAACAATTACATTTAGTTCAACTCTATGCATCCTGACATGTACATACTGCAGTGTAGTGTCACATATAACAACATTATGCTTGTTTTGTTATATAAACACTAAACTGGGCAGTGCATAGTCAAGTCACACTGTGCTTCAGATAGCACTACATACACCACACAGAATGAACAGTGGTGAGGGTCATAGCCACCATCATTTGTACAGATGGCTAGGGATACATAAACATATAACTGACTTCACTACTGGGTGAAGAAGGACCACATGCCAATGTAGGCGGGGGTGGTACCAGTATCAAATATGATCTTCTCTATGGAGTGATTGGAGTGCCATTATGTGACCAAGCAGTGAGCTGACTGCTATGATGAGTTGTGGGAGAGGCAAAATAGGACTGTACAGCATGGCCTTGGCATTATGAAGGAAGTGCAGTCCCAGATACTCAAAAGATGCAGATGTGGTGGAACTGGAGGAACAGGATCTGTATGGGGGAAAGTTGCACACAACTCACACCATCCTGAGTGGTCTTGTGATGTGGCTGACCCTGGCATTGGTTTAAGTATGTTGTTAACTCAGCCATGGTAGGTGTAGAGTATGTATGTTGTGATAGTCATCCAATGCAGCAACTACAGGAAAGCACAAGCTTGTAGCTATGGGCTACATGGGGATACAGGACTCCATTGGCTGCTTTAGCTAACAGACACATGGAGTTGACATGGAAACTGTGTCCCACCACCTAGTGCCCAAGGTCATTCATAGCATCATCCTTGGATTCCATAAGGTCCTAGGGGCCACAAACAATGCCAGCAATCTCCATTTCTGCATATGTAGTTTTGAATATTGCCCATATTACAGCCCTGCACATCTTTTGGTTGAGGCCAAAAGCCACCTGCAAATCAGGAGCCAGCTATAATAATGGATGATGCTGTGATGCATTGTTAGCTTGCTATATAGTGGATCTCTGTACATCAGAAGCAGTGTACTGGTCATACTGGATTCCTCCCCTAACTGGTGGTATGCCCCACTATGCAGCTCATAGGGTAGGTGTGGGGAAGACTACAGTGTCATTATGGACAGGGATATAGGCCCAGCTAGGAGGGAGTTGGGAAGTGTCACTTTGCCCAGAGAATGTGACTTGATTTGCATGTCAGCTTCTTCATCAGACCCTTGCAGGATAATGATCACTGCATGTTGTTTTGACCCAGCCACTGCAGTGTCACAATAGCAGTGATTTGCTTGTGGATTGAGAATACAGTACATAACTGTGTAATCATTTATGCTCCATGATGTGCATAGTAATGACAGCTGGCTAACTACAAGCAAATATGAAACTTCTACCTGTGCTAGCAGTTTCTTGAAACTCCAGGCCCAATGTACCAAAGAAGCACATAGTCAGTGTTTAATGCAACCTACCAGACAGTGGTCAGATGACAGTTGCCGTATGCCTGTTGCAGTATAAGTACTAACCTGGCTGCTCACAATGGGAGATACATGTAATTTAGCTACTCCCAGTTTCTATGACCACACTCCCCAGTATGATGCCTGCTCTGTCATCATCACCATGCAGGTATGCCAGGAATAATTCTTTATTAAAGAGAGTTGAACCTGACAGAAGGTCACTTCCTGTCTCTTTCCTTTCTGCCACTATGCTATCTGTCTTTTATGAGGTCCATCATGTCATATAATTTACATGCTTCTGACATGGATGAGTAGTGCAGTTTTTCCCACCTACAGCACAGATATCACGCACCACTGTTTCCCACAGACAGTCTTGTAGAGACTGCTGTGTGCCTCCTTTTCTCAACAGGTGCTGCCCGTGTGTCTGCTGTGCCTCTGTAAGATATCTTCCTCTGCAAGAATGAAGTTGCCCAACCTCTGGAATCAACTATCTTTGGAGGATAGTATACACTTATGGCGACAGGACAACATATAACAGTTAATGCATGCATGCGTTCACAGAGATAGCAATGACATAATCACAACAGAGTGATACAATATGACATAAATGGGTTACTTTGGGATGGGTACATTGTATGGACTACAAATGTTCTCAGAGTACATATGACAGTATGCTGAGTCATAGGTGTGCCTGTGCAGGGATATGATTGATGAATGAACCACATTGGGATCCAGTGCATGCTGTAGTATATGTGAGGGTCTCTGATAGACTGTGTATGGATGCCCATGTGCACTACTGGAATGGGATCATGACCTGGAGACCTGTTGCCCAAGGTGACCAGTGTCTCATCTGCTGATGACAAGCACCTGTACAATGACCTATGTTGTCATCACCCTGTTTAACACTGACATCATCTTATTTCTAGAAATGTATACTTAGTTTCCTAGAAATGTAGTCTTCATTTTCTAGAAATGTATACTTAGTTATGTATTCTTCAGTTTCCATTTTCTGACTGTGCAAATGTACCTTATTCCTGGAACTATATGCTTTAAATTCCTATAAATGCAATCCATTTATTTCTTCAATGTCCAATTGCATTTTTTGTATTTACCTATTTCCCTTACAATGTGCAATATTAAGTTTGTTTTTGCTATTAATATTTTTCTTTGTTTTCCTTGAATAATTAAGTA
Organism: Protopterus annectens; assembly: GCF_019279795.1. Classification (NCBI taxonomy): domain Eukaryota; kingdom Metazoa; phylum Chordata; order Ceratodontiformes; family Protopteridae; genus Protopterus; species Protopterus annectens. The sequence goes on along the minus strand of NC_056726.1, from coordinate 166,379,946 downwards.
GATTCTTTTTGCGACTCCAGTATAAAGGGGTCTCTGCACATTGTATCTATTAAGGTATTTTTCTCTGTAAATCTTTTCATTTAGTATAGTGCAACTTTTCTCTTTGGCCCTTCACTAAAAAGGGGTCTTGCATGACCCAGAAGAACTTTTGCAGTAAACAAAACTAACTAACTAACTAACTAACTAACTAACTAACTAACTAACTAACTAACTAACTAACTAACTAACTAACTAACTAACTAACTAAATAACTGACTAAATCATTCACTCACTCATTAATCCCCATTAAGATTTACACTTGTGGGTAGCAGAGGTTAGGTAAAGATGCCCCAAATGGCATAGTAAACATTTACAATGTATGAAACTGCCTTTAATAAAAATTTCTGCTGTAGTAACAGATGTCTTCACGGGCAGCCATGGTGGTGCAGTGGTTAGCATTGCCACCTCACAGCAAGAGGTTCTGCGGTTCAATCCTCGGCTGGGGTACCTTCTGTGCGGAGTCTGCATGTCCTCCCTGTGGTTGCGTGGGTTTCCTCGGGGCGCTCCGGTTTCCTGCCACATCCCAAAGACATGCTGCAGGTGGATTGGACACTCTAAATTTGGCCCTAGGTGTGAGTGTGTGTGCCTTCTGTGGAAGGTTGGGTGCTGAGCTGGCAACTCAACACCATAAAACTCCACTGCCAATCATGAGTGGACAAGGTGATCCACTGTGGCAACCCCTAACCAGGAAAAGCCGAAAGAATAAGTAACAGATGTCTTCATGACACCTGTTTTTTTTTTATTTATTCTTATCAATCAGGGATATTCCAGGTTAGCTGATGTGGGACATTACCTGTATGTTTTATGTTGTGTAGATGGTAGCTGTTGTGTTGTAGCATTGTTGTTTTGTGGGGGACAGGTCAGAGGGCTTTGACCCTGAACTGTTGTAGGCACCATTTCATACCTGGGCATTACTGCACCTAAGTGTGTTATTGCAGCAGTGTCTGCTTCCATGCACTTCTAACATCATTAGTGAAGCTGCCTTTGACACTTTGTGCATAACTGTAGTAATGGAGATTGTTCTTGTACATTATGGAAACCTGTGCGACTGTTGCTTCTTTACACATGCACATGCTAAAGTATTTCTGTGTTAGGACTCATTTCAGGCTTCTGTTTCCTTGTACATATGTAGAACTGTAGTTATGCACTTTCATCTGCATCTCAGTTCCACCTTTATGTGATATATGACTGCGTGCATAATCCTTTTTTTCTTTCTCTTTTAATTTCTCTAAGTATTTTGGGTTTATAATACCATGATGGGAATGGACCCCATTCCTAAGTCAAAGCGTGATTAAAGTTCATGAAATTAGTATTGTTTCAATCTTTGATGTTAGCCAGAAGTGCTCTTTGCAGCACCCACAATGTGCCCAGTATTAACTCCTTCTGTAATTCGTACGGAGTTGCATGTATCGGTAACATATCTATGTACAACTGTAAATTCTTTTTTATAACACCCATTGCTCCTACTACTATTGGAACTGTCTGGGTATCCTTCTTCCACATTTCCCTTGTTTCTGCCTGCAAATCCTGGTATTTTATGACTTTGTGTCTCTGTGTACGTAAAACACTGTAGTCACTGGGTGTAGCAATTTCGATGATCAATGCTACTTTTGTCTTCTTTTCATGGATTACTATATCTGTTTGTCTTGCATGTATTTTCTGAACTGTTGGTAATGGGTGATTTCATGTGATATAAACTTCTTCATTTTCTATAATGCTTTGTGGCTCGTGTTTCCAGTGTTTTTCATCTATTTCAATATTATAATGTTTGCACAATCACAGATGCAATAGTCTTGCCACATTATTATGCCTTTCAGTATACAGTCCTTCTGCCATTAGAATATCACAACCAGCAACAAGATGTGTGACTGTTTCCGATTCTGTTTTACAAAACCTACATTTGTCTGTTTCTCCAACATATTCAATGGACTTTGTAAACCAACATGTACGTACTCCACTATCTTGGGCCACCAATATTAACTTTTTGTCCTTTGGTTTAAATTCACCTCTCCTTAGCTATTCCTGTGTTCCAAGAGTTTTCTGTACTTAGAACTGTACTTATGCATGTTCCACATTTCGTGCCTTCTCATTTGATCCTTCACTTTATATTCTTTCCTTTGTTTTTTTGGCATATTCAGTTGTTACCTGATTTTTATCTACTTCTGGTTTGATCTCCATTATCACTTGGCACCGATATGCTTCTGCAAACTAAGCAGCAAAGTCATCTTTGACTTATTCTCCTCATGTTTCAAAACTTTCACTATGTTTGGGTCTTGTGAGGTCAGCAGATATGTATGCAGTGCCACAATTGCAGATCAACATATGTAATCAGTTTCAAGGAGGTTCTTACCTTCTTCAGAACAGGGAATATATATATTCTTGGTATTCACTGATTTTTTATAAATCATTTGATGAGCATGAAGCATCCTTCTTGTTTTCATGTCCAATTGATCCAACACCTTTTGGGGACAGTCAGTCACTCCAAAACTGTAAGTTAGGACAGGAAGGGCAAATTATTCCAAGACATCAACACGGCTTTCAGTATTAATTTTAGTCTTCTAAAATATTTCTAAGTTTTATTCACATTCGTTCATGTTTCATTCTTGATCCTTCATCAGTTCTTTCTTGCTCAAGTTCTTTTAAATCACATTCCTGTCTCAAACTGATATTTTCTTGGTGCTGCAGTTTTCCTGCTTTAAAGGTTGCTTTTCCACATTTATCTAGACCAAATTACATTCATTATATAATTTGAAAAAGTTTTGACAATTTGCAGTTGTGCTTTCAGTTTTTCATCTGATGAACTATGTAGTTTTAAATCATCCACAAAAATAAGATGCAAAAGCTGTACACTTTATTGCTTTCTGGAAGCCAAATTGTAGCCATGACCTAATCTGTTAAGTAGACAGATTAATGGACTAAGGGCAAGACAAAAGAGCAGTGGTGACAGAGAGTCACCCTGGAATATCTTCCTCTGAATTTTTATCCCTGGAATAAAAATTTTCTTTTATTTTCTTTTGATTTCTCCAAGTCTTTTGGGTTTCTAATACCATGACAGGAATGGACCCCATTCCTAAATCAAAGTATGATTAAAGTTCAGGAAATTAGTACTGTTTCAATATTTGATGTTAGCCAGAAGTGTTCTTCACAGCACCCACAAAGTGACCAGTAATAGGTTCATAGGTAGGTACTAGGCTATCTGCCTGAGGGCATTTATAAGCCTAGCCAGAGTGTGTTGGCTTTTGCTGCCCCATTGATTAATTAACTGAGCCTCTGTCAAGCAGAGCCAATGAAGTGATCCCAAGGGTGTATTTTCTGTTACCCATCCACTCGTCAAGGTTTCTCTTGAAGAGTGTTAGTGAGGGGCTCTGCCTAATGTAGATAGGAATTTTGTTCCAAAGCATGGAAAGTCTCTGTGACTGGAATCTATTCCTCCAGCATGTTCTATTTATTGTTGTGGTGAGGTTTAGCTCACTAGAGCACATGGCTCACAGTAACTTTGATTTCTTTAGGTGGAGCATGTCCATCAGTTCTGAGTTGGACATGGCTTTGTATGTCAGGCAGAGATCACCTCTGAGTAAGCGATATGCCACTGAGTACAGCCGGAGTTTTTTCAGTCGGTCTGCATAGGACATATGTTTGAGGCCAGTAATCCTCTTGGTGAGGTACTTTTGTGGTATTTCCAGCTGTTGGAAGTGTCTTGTGAGGTACATCCCAAATGGGGCATTGTACTCTGTGATGGGTCTGATGAGTGACGAGTAGAGGGGCACTATAACCTCTTTATTTCTAGATGCAAACCCTTTAGTAATTAGAAGGGCCACATAGAAGGATTTCCTAACTACTTTGGCAATATGATTGTCAAAGGAGAGATTCCTATCTACCTGGCTCCCCAGACTCTTATTACCTCTTCTTTATTAAGGCATTCTGTATTAATGACACCTATATCTTCTGTCTGAAAATTCTGGGCTTCTTGCATAATAGTAACAATACATAATTTCCTTCTTATCCTCAATAGTCTACTCTATTGTCTTTATGGCTCTTTTATGGCCTATTCGTTTTTGAGATTTTTGTGGACTGTTACTTCCTTCTACAATGGCGGGACCATCCTCCCCTAGCCCCACTGTAGGAATGTTTCCATGTCTTGAGGATTCTACACTGTCGTTTTTTCCAGTCCTGACACCAGTGCACCTACCAGGATTGGAAACTTTTTTTATCTTGTGCACCCAGAGATCTTTTTTATTTTTTAACCTACTTCTGTCCATGATGCATGCTATATAAAATACAGTTTATATATCAGTGTCATCTTGGTGAGCTTTTGTGAAGAACAGGGTCCACCTCATAAAGGTACTCACCAAGACCTGAGGATGAATTCAATTTCAGCAATACTACTGTCCTTTGCTTGCTGACTTATCATCTCTCCATTCTGACCTCTTTTGTGAAGAACGGGGTCCATCTCAAGAAGGTATTTGCCCATTTACTTCTTTCTTTTTGTTTTGATTTCTCTGTCTGTTGACTTTCTTATACCATGACAGGAATGGACCTCATTCCTAAGTTAAAGTATGATTAAAGTTTATGAAATTAGTATGTGCCCAGTAATGACTACCTTCTGCAATTCATATGGAGTTATATGTGTCGATAACATATCTAAATACGATTGCAGATTCTTTTTTATAAGACCCATTGCTCCTACTGCTGCTGGAACTGTCTGGGTATCTTTCTTCCACATTGCTCTCATTTCTGCATGCAAATCTTGATATTTTATGACTTCATGTATCTATGCATGCAAAACACTGTAGTGTCTGGGTGTAGCGATTTCAATGATCAATGCTACTTTTGTCTTCTTTTCATGGACCAGTATATCTGGTTTTCTTGCATCTACCATTTGAACTGTTGCTAATGGATGATCCCATGTGATATACAGCATCATTTTCTATGATTCTTTGTGACCCATGTTTCCACTGATTTTTAGCTACTTCAGTATTATAATGTTTGCACAATCCCCAGTGAAACAGCCTCGCCACATTATTATGTCTTTCAGTATACAGTCCTTCTGCCATTAGTATGACACAACCAGCAACATTGTGTGCAACTGTTTCTAATTCTGTTTTACAAAACCTACATTTGTCTGTTCCTCTCACATGCTCTATGGACTTTGTAAGCCATCATGTACGTAGACCACTATCTTGGGCCACCAATATTAACATTTCATATTTTGGTTTGAATTCGCCTCTCCAGCTTTCAAACCTGATCAGCACAAGGTTGTTCCAGAAGTTTTCTATACTAAAACAGAAATAGCAGGTAGACACCACTGAAGGAAGCCCAAAACATATGAAGCAGAGTTGAATAAAATATGGGCGAGCCACCATAGAATAGCAGATAAAAATAACAGTAAAACTTTATTCCGACAGACAATCAAATTCTCAGGTACCAGACAAGCGCTTTCTGAGATTTCTTTTAAAAAAAATGGTACACCAATCAAAATGGAAGAAATCCAGTCCAAAAGATGTATTTCACTTGAAACTGAAAAATCCAATTAAAAACCGTGCTTTTTATCCACTTTCCTTCTTCATCCAATCCTAGGTACAGAAACCAGCAAGCTTTATCTTTTCCACCTATCAAAGGCAATAATTATTTCTTCCTATTTTGAATCTCCTCGTATCAAATGGCAGACTATGAGCTCCAATTAAAACAATTCTACGTCTTCTTCCTAGCCAATCATAAAATTTTCTAAACTTCCCAGTTTTATCACATGAAAGACAACAAAAATAAATACCTTGAACAAATATTTCAAGCTATTCCCTTATTTTCAATAAACAAACGTGAATTTCATATGTACTTTCAGATACTTTTGACAAGCTCATATCTTAAACATTAGTTTCTGTTTTCCATATGCTCACCCTCCGGTTAAACTCATTAATTCTGGCCATACTTCCTTGGTAGCCAATCATAACAAGTTATTCATCTTCAAAGCTTAACTGATTTAAATATCTCCTTCTTTATTATGAGCAATTCCAGCCACTTCTAGTAAGCAACCAATAGCCTGCGGTGAGGGTAACATCCAACCAATCAAATCTTGCAATTTACTCTTCCTATTTCAACAGCTTCCAATCATGCACAGAGCTTCTGTTAACCAATATAGAGTATGAAACAAATGGACAACACCAATCATGGCATTATTCATCCTCAGGCCTTTAACAAACTAACAAATTCCTCTTCCTTGTTACAAGTGATTTCGCCATTTATACTAGGTAACCAGTAACACACAAGGAGCATAACATCCAACCAATCCAATCTTACAACTTGTTCTTCCTGTATCTGCAGTGTCCAATCATGCACGAGGCTTCTGTTAGCCAATATAATGTAGAGAAAGAGACAGAGCCTCTTTGGTTAGCCTATTAAAACACAGCTCAGTCTTTCAGTAGAAGTTTCCTTTTTTCTCTCCGTATAGTTCAAAGTCCTAAAAGCAACAGTTCAAATCTCCCTGTTGATCTAACACCATGACAATGTTCAGAGTTCACCAAAGGGCTAGAAGAGAATGTTTAAGTCTAGTGTGTTCAACTTACGGCTTATCTTCATTATTAGAGCATGATCACTATAATAGACTGATTAGAAACATTCTGAGATAAAATCCCATTACTTCCTTACACTTAGTCTACATTTTTTCAGGAAGGGTTCTAATGGAACAAAACCATTTAATCCAGGCGGACAATCCGCTTTAAAATTAATAATCCACTTGGTTTCTTCTATTTCAGTCTTATTAATAAGATCTCCTCCTCTTAAGGTCTGTTCAACCATACCAATAACCATAAATTTAAAAGAATGCACACAGTTATCTCAAATATGTGTGTAGAGAGCATTTGTTTCCACCCTGTTCAGTACACAGGTAGCAATGTATATAACATTTTTGCTAACATAGTTTGCACTTCCTGTAAACTTATACCTTATCCTTGTTTTAGGATCAATAAAGTTATTATCAGAATTGATCACAGCACATGTTTTACATGAGCCACATTTACGTGTCCCTAAATTGTGTCTCTGATCCTTTGATTTTCTAAAGATCACATCACTGTGGCACAATAAGCATTTCAAGTTCTTTTTATTCTTGTATGCAAACCGAGGGGTCTCCCCCACTATTTCTTTTATCCTAGTGTCTGATGTCAAAATAGGCCAGAATTTTGTTATTGTTTTATGTATGCCAAAATTGTCTGTACTGTAAGTAATGTTAAGTCTTGTCACAGTTTTTTTGCTGATCATCATATCACTGGCACGTATATTTGAACCCTGTATGTTCTTTTGAGGGTACTGCATTGAATAATAGGATCTACCTTTATTCTCACGGAAATCCAATTCTTTCCTTCATTTCCTCTCTATCAAATCCATTTTGTAGCCCTGTTCCTTGAAACCATCCATTAATGTATTTTCTCCCTGTTCAAAAATCTCATTCTTAGTGCATAACCTGGATATGCGTATCACCTGATTATCCACAATATTCCGAAATATATGTCTCGGATGCATACTTGAATAATGTAACATATGGTTACGCCACATCAATTTTCTAAAAAGCATGGTATGTATACCTTCTTTATCATCCAATAGCACCTTTACATCCAGGAACTCAATTTGTCCTTTGGATGAGTTAAGGTCAAATTTCAAGAAACTAGTAGTGCTTGTTAGATACTCCACAACATTTCTTGCTTCCTGTTCCTGTCCTTCCAATAGGATAAAAATATCATCCACAAATCTGTTATAGAGAATGATGTTCTCATTCCAGATGTTATTGATTTCTATCTTCCATTGTTTCTCCCACTGAGCCAAGACCAGATTTACGTAGCTGATGGCACAGGGGGTGCCCATGGCAACTCCCCATCTTTGTCAGTAATATTTATCATCATACAGGAATATATTGTTCTCTAACACTACTTCCAATAGTCTATAGATTACAAATGAGTACTTTCCTGCTTCCCTCAATAAATCACAGATCGCTTCTATACCATACTGATTTGGTACAGAGGTAAATAGACTATGTACATCCATGGTAACTAGGAGAAGCTTATGATATTCCTTCCTATTCTTCATTACTCCATATAATTGACATAAGAACTGTGCTGTATCTTTGATAACTGTATTTGCTTTTGGTAGTAGTTGTTTAAATTCTTTTTCTAAGTAGATCGACAGAGGCTCTGTGGCCCAACCTCTGCCTGCTACTATCAGATGCAATGGTGGTCTTATGGTTTTTTTATGTATTTTGGGAAACCCACTTATGCTAGGTATCGTTGGGTGTTCCACTACAAAAAAATCACATAGTTCTTTAGTTATACTTCTATTCATCAACATTTCATATAGAATATCATCACTTTTCTTTCTCATTATTACCATTTCTTTCTTGTCAATACTCATATAAGTTGCTTGATCACTAAGCATCTCCTCATTAGTTTCCATGTAGTTAACAGTATCCATGACAACAACAGCCCCTCCTTTATCTGTAGGTCTTATTATTATGTCTTCTCTTCTCTGCAATTCTTTGAAAGCTTGAAACTCTTTCCCTGTTAAAGTCTGATAGTGCTTGAATTGCCTTTTTGCCTAGATTCTGAAACCTCAAGTTCACATAGACGTACAAACATGTCAACAGTAGGATGGCCAACTGGGACAAAAGTACCGGGTTTCTTAAAAGATATCCCTTGACTCAGAAGCTTATTGTTGCTGTTTCCAAACAAACATCTCAAGGTAACATTTCTCTCAAAGTACTTCAAATCCATAACAAATTCATCTACAGGTGATTTTAAAGATGGTATAAAGCTTAAACCCTTCTCCAACAGTGCAACTTGTTCTTCTGTCAAAATGCATTTTGAAATATTAACCACTAGGGAATGTTCTACAGGACTTTCCTTCTTTTTCTTTCTCTGCTCATAGCCCTGCCTGGTCATATATCCTTCATCTGTATTAAAAAAGGGAGCTGCTGCACTATAGGAAGATGTAAGGCCCCTTTCTTTGGTATAGTTCCTGTTTCTGGCGTATAATTTCCTTCTCTACAATTTGTCATATTATTTTCTTCAGAAATATTATTGATGTCATCTTCCTGTGATTTATCTGTGACACTCCCATTCCTTGCTTCAGGACAGTTCATGTTTTCGTTGTTCCTGGGAATTGTATTGTCATTTCCTTGGTGCACATCAGCATGCACAACAACTTGAGACTGTTTATTTTTACATAGATTAGGTACTATTTTCTCTTTACTATTCCCTTCAATTCTAGTTGACATGTTGTTATTTTCATTCCCTTTCTCATTTAGTCTTGATGCCCTTGGCCATTCACATAAATGGCCTTGCTTGATGTCATTAAAATCTCTCTGTAATTTGTGACTTTTGATCTCTTTCAATCTCTCATCATACGCTGCTAGTCTGTCCTGTAGTTGTTCCAATTTAATCAAATTTCCTTCAGAAAGTTTCACAGTTTCCAATTGCCTTTGTTTCATTTCTATTAGCTTACTGGTTTCTTCCTCTTGTGGCTTAGAAAAATCAATCAATAGCTTCATATAATTAAAGCTAGTTTGTATTTCGATAGCCTGCCATTTATCCAACAATTCTGGATATGTGTTGCCATAACTCGGCATACACTTGACTCTCAGATCTCTTGGTATTAGTTGATGATGGAGGCAAGCTTCCATATGGAAGCATTGCCATTGTAGACGTTTCAAGCGGTAGGCTGCATTCTCAACCTCTTTAAATATTTTCTCAAAATCGGAGTCCTCATTTTCAATTTCAGGTATAACAATAACATTTCTATCCAGGTTCAACTGTAACAGGGGATTCTGGATACCTTTATTCATTTCCGTTAAATCTCATCTCCTTGCAGGTTCTGAAACCAAGGTGGAGTCATTCAACAGATCCATTCAACTTGATACAATTCTATGTGTGGTATGCCCTGTAATAAAAATGCAAAATAAAACAGAAATAGCAGGTAGACACCATTGAAGGAAGTCCAAAACATACGAAGCAGACTTGAATAAAATATGGGCAAACCACCACAGAAGAACAGATAAAATGAACAGTAAAACTTTATTCTGACAGACAATCAAATTCTCAGGTATCGGACAAGCGCTTTCAGCTTAAAGCCTTCTTCAGATCCAAAGAATACTGGTTCTGAGATCTCTTTTAAAAAACTATAGACCAATCAGAATGGAAGAAATCCAGTCCAAAAGATGTATTTCACTTGAAACTGAAAAATCCAATTAAAAACAGTGCTCTTTATCCACTTTCCTTCTTCATCCAATCCTAGGTACAGAAACCAGCAAGATTAATCTTTTCCACCTATCAAAGGCAATAATTCTTCCTCCTGTTTTGAGTCTCCTCATATCAAATGGCAGACTATGCGCGCCAGTTAAAACAATTCTACATCTTCTTCCTGGCCAATCATAAAATTTTCTAAACTTCCCAGTTTTATTACATGAAAACAACAAAAATAAATACCTTGAACAGATATTTCAAGATATTCCCTTATTTTCAACAAACAAACGTGAATTTCATATGTACTTTCAGATACTTTTGACAAGCTCATATCTTAAACATTTGTTTCTTTTTTCCATATGTTCATCCGTCAGTTAAACTCATTAATTCTGGCCATACTTCCTTGGTAACCAATCATAACAAGTTATTAATCTTCAAAGTTTAACTGATTTAAATATCTCCTTCTTTATTATGAGTGATTTCAGCCACTTCTTTTAAGCAACCAATAAACTGCTGTGAGCGTCACATCCAACCAATCAAATCTTGCAATTTACTCTTCCTATTTCAACAGCTTCCAATCATGCACAAAGCTTCTGTTAACCAATAGAGAGTATGAAACAAATGGACAATGCCAATCATAAGACATTATTCGTCCTCAGGGCTTTAACAAACTAACAAATTCTTCTTCTTTGTTACAAGAGATTTCGCCATTCATACTAGGTAACCAGTAACATACAAGGAGCATAACATCCAACCAATCTGATCTTACAACTTGTTCTTTCTGTATCAGCAGCGTCCAATCATGCACAAGGCTTCTGTTAGCCAATATAATGTAAGGAAAGAGACAGCGGCTCTTTGGTTAGCCTATTAAAACACAGCTCAGTCTTTCAGTAGACATTTCCTTTTTTCTCTCAGTATAGTTCAAAGTCCTAAAAGCAACAGTTCAAATCTCCTTGTTGATCTAACACCATGACAATGTTCAGAGCTAACCAAAGGGCTAGAAGAGAATCTTTAAGTTTAATGCGTTCAACTTATGGCTTATCTTCCATATCAGCACATGTTCACTAAAGCAGACTAATTGGCAGCCTCCAATCATACATAAGGCATCTGTTTGCCAATATAGTGTAAAGAAAGAGACAGCACATATTTTGTTAACCTATTAAAATGCAGCTCGGCCTTTCAGTAACTGTTTCCTTTCCTCTTTCAGTGTAGTTCAAAGTCCTAGAAAGCGGCAGTTCAAATTTCCCTATTGGTCTAACTCCATGACAATATTCAGAGTTCACCAAAGGGCTAGAAAAGAATCTTTAAGTCTAGTGCATTCAATTTATGGCTTATCTTCATTATCGGAACATGATCACTATAATAGACTGATTAGAAACAGTCTGAGATAAAATCCCATTACTTCCTCACACTTAGTCTACGTTTGTTCAGGAAGGGTTTTAATGGAACAAAGCCATTTAATTGAGGTGGACAATCCATTTAAGATTAATAACCCACTTGGCTTCTTCTATTTCAGTCTTATTCATACAATCTCCTCCTCTTAAGGTCTGTTCAACCATACCAATAACCATAAATTTAAAAGAATGTGCACGGTTATCTCGAATATGTGTGTAGAGAGCATTCTTTTATATCACATTCTTGTCCCAAACTGATGTTTTCCTGGTGCTGCAGCTTTCCTGTTTTAAAGGTTGCTTCAGGATATTTATCAAGACCAAATGAAATTCTTATATCATCTGAAAAAGTTTTGACTACTTTCAGTTCCTCATCTGATGATCTATACAGTTTTAGATCATCTATAAAGAGAAGATGAGCCATCTTTACACTTTGTTGCTTTCTGGGAGGCAAATTATAGCCATGACCTAATCTGTTAAGCAGGCAGCTTAATGGGTTAAGAGCTAGGCAAAAGTGCAGCAGCGACAGAGAGTCACCCTGGAATATCCCCCTTTGAATTTTTATCCGTGGAATAATAATATGTTCTTTATCATAGCTTAACTGCAAAGTGGTTTGCCACTGTTTCATGGTCATTGTTATGTAGCCTATCAATGTAGGGACAATCTTATACATTTTTAAGTACTGTTTTATCCATGAATGTAGGATACTGTCAAATTCTTTTTTGTAGTCTATCTGAGCCATACTTAGATTTTCCCCTTTTTATTTAACAACAAATGATTCTTTGTTCCATATGACTTTTTTTATTACCCTTTTGTTCTACTGCCATAATTGAGTTTTCTTCTAAATGACTATAAACTCTGTCGGCTTTAGTTCCCATGTATAGTTTATATGTCATTGGAAGGCAAGTTATTGGTCTATAGTTTTTAGGGTAGCTTGCAGGTTCACTCTTAAGTAGGAGCATTGTTTTTCCTGTTGTTAGCCAGACCAGGTGTCTGTTCGAGGTGCGCATATAGATAGTTCTTACTCATGGCTAAATCTTCGTGCAAAGATGTTAATACCTTCAGCCAGAAGTTAGGTACTGCATCTGAGCCTGGGATTTTCCAATTAGAAGTTTTTGTTAACTTTGTTTCAGTCCCTCTAGCTTTTACTTCATCACATTTCATATCCCATACATTTGAACTTACTATTCTTCCGTTTTCTTGTTCTATCCATTTGGCATCTTTATTATTTTCCACAGGATCTTCACTGATATTTCTCCAAAATGTATATATTTCTTCTTTTTTGGTGGTCTTTCAGTTCCTTTTACCTCATTTCCCAGTTCTCTATAAAACTTTTTTGGGACATCAATAAATTGCTTCTTTTGTACTTTTCTTTTATATTTATCTATGTATCTTCTAAGTTTCCTGCCTGTGCTGATATTTTACTTTATTATTTGCGACAATGCATGATGAAACCTGTCCTGTTGTAATACTGTGCATTGCTTTTATCACATCTATTTTTCTGAGTAGTTTTGTTGATCTGCTCCCTCTTCTGTACTCTTCTAACAATGACACAGCTTGTCCTAATTGCTTTATAGTTTTCTCTATTTGATAGTTCCATGGTGGCATGAATTTCTCCCGTCCTTTCCCTTATTACCCTGTGTTCTTGTGGTAGGACTTTATCTGTTATCAATTTGGCTGCACAGTAATGTATCCTATTTACTTCTGTTATATTGCATGAATCTCTATGGATAATTACTGTGTTCATTTGTTTTATCAAACTTCTAACATTTTGGGTTTTATTGATCTTCTGCAGTCTATTTATTTCATTGATCTTAATATGTCTATCCATCTCTATTAAATCAAGGAACTCTACTCTTAAATCATTTTCTACTAAACTGAGGGTACATTCTTTGTTCTTCATTCCCTCTGGGCATTCTACAGAAAGTTCCAGAGCATCTTCCTGTGCTACATTCTCTTCAGCTTCACCCTGTGTCATACATTGCTCTTTCATATGGGAACTCTTTGACCTATCACTCCACGACATTGACTGTGTTAGAGTTGCTACAGTTTCCTGTTCTTTCCCTTGCTGTATAGCTCCAACTGAACATTTGTACTGGTTTTCTATGGGAGGCTCCAAAGTATCTCCATACATCAACTGATTAGATGCTTCCTACTTCACTGGTTTCTCCTTAATTTGGATGTCCATTGTGCTATCCTCTTGTGTTGTTATCTGAGTTAAATGTTTGTACACTGAATCTTTCACTTTGCAGATAATCCATAACCTCAGCTTCTGTTTTTATATATATACATATATATATATATATATATATATATATATATATATGTATATAGTATATATTTATTTTCAGTTTGATTACCGGGGAAGTCCACTGGGCCAAGAAGTGCCCATTTTCAGTGGCGGTCCGGGGAGAAAAGCTCCATAAGCA
>NC_056726.1:166345867-166363367 GCF_019279795.1 Protopterus annectens | reverse complement strand
AGAAAGAATGTCAGGTAATATACACTACAATAACTTCTTTGCACAAATATCCTCAAATGATACATCGAATTAAGTGAACTAAACAGATATGATGATATTATTGCCTGCAGATATGCTGCACCATCATTGGTCATTAAAGGCTATCAAATATCATGCAAAATGTTTATACTTTCCTTAAAATGTAAATATATCACTTTTCTAGACTCTTTCTGACAATCCCAGATGAGTCTGAAAAAGTGACTTGACAGTGTGATTTACACAATTCTTCAAGATCTGTCAAATCTGACATTCTTAGGGAGCCTGACAAAAGTGGCTTGACAGCTGATGTTTACATGATGTTTCAGGATCTGTCAGTGACTTGTTGAAACTGAACAAAGATGCTTTAATGTTCTGCAAGAAAAAAATGGAGATTATAATGAACAAGCTTCATAACTGATAATACAATCAGATTATAGTCAGCACATGGGACATATAATGCTACAGAAATTTTGTATAAATCTCTAACCAAACTGTCTCATTTACTACATCTCTCTTTATCATGCTGTTGTGAATAGTTGTTGATGTCCATATTGTGCTCTATTAAAAGCCTGAAGACACTACTTCATCTACGTCATTCCCATGAACAAATCCCATAAATTAATTCCTGACTGGTGCTGTATATTGTAGAACATCTACATACCTAGCAGCAAATTACATTTTTTGTTCATTTTTGAGTATGGGGTACTGTCTCGGAATATAGAATCAAGTCTTGTACTGTTCACCTTTGCTACTTACAGCAGTCCTGTAACTGCACTTGAAATCAACTGAATTATTTATTTTGAATATTTTCCCAGATAGTAGCCCCTTCTTTCATTATCCACATGCTTGCAAAAATGAATTATCATGTTGGTCAAGGATTGTAGTAATAGCTGTACTTGGTCCATAAACAAGTCATTGCCATATGTATAAAGTTTAGCATTTGCCCTACAAAATGCCATGCTTCTTTTGGCCAAGTACTAAAAAATAACTAATATATTTTAAAATATTACACTAGAAATGTGCCACATTTTTCTGTTAACACCTATCACTTTTTGACCACTGTTTGGATACTTACTCCTCTTTAAGGAAGCTTACAAGCATGTTTTACATTATCATGACAAAACAAGTCACTGAACATCTGCTGTTACAATTTACATCATCTGATCCAGAGAGGGTAGCTTTGTATGCTAAAATAATTATCAAGTGAAACAAAAATGTTCATATTTTGAGAAAGATTAGGTAACCAAGAGGAATTCAGTTTCTGGCTATTGGGGGTGAGTGAGTGTAGAAAACATTTTCTAGTGAGCATATCCTTTATTTTAATTTCCTAGATCAGAGAGGTTAGCTGACCAAGCTTTGCACAATATTGACACCGACCCTTCCCTAGATATGAGATTTGAAACTGGGGACACATTTTCAGCGACACCTTGCCCTCCATCCAGGAGAAAAAACAAGGTAGGGGGCAAAAACAAGAAAGTGAAGATGAACAGATGGAGATGATTTCAAATATACATGGTAGACTGGTTTTAAGCCACAAGGGCCATAACATTTTTAATTATGTTAACAGTAAAATTACCCCTGAGCATCTTTCAGAAGGGATTCGAATTTGTACTGAACAGACACTTCAGTCTGGCGGATACCTCAATAGAGTTGAAGTTATTTTCTAGACAGTTAAATCTGGCATTTCTATTTAAAGAAACTAACCATGACCATGAGAACTGTAATTCAACAGAAATCTGCAGGAAAAAGAGTATGTTTAACCCTATATTAAACCCAGAAGATATAATTAACACCAGCAAAACCAAGAAAACAAATCCAGGAAAGGAACACTGAACCAAAATAAATCGACACTTTATTGAAATCCAGCAGATAAATAAAACAAGTGCTTTCACTCTGTAAATACCGAGCTTTCTCAAGTTAACACTAAGGTGCCATAAGCATCTATAAATAGTATCTTATAGGTCACCTGATTAATTAATTAACATAATTAATGAACAAACCACATGAAAAAACTAAAACAGTGCTAAATACTGCACAAATATCAGTTAAAATAATAAAAGATCGTAGAATGTTGTACTAATAAAAATGTTAACTCAAGTTAAGTAAAAAATTGATGATGTTTCAAAAAACATATGAAATAAAGATGAATGAAAACAGACTAAAAAGCTATGGAAACTAATATGTGAAAACAGCATAAAAAGCATGAAAAAAATATATATATATAATGAAAACACTTGGATGTAAATATAAAAAATATATATATAAATTTGTGAAGAATAAAAAGGATGGCCATGGGATATAAACTATATTGATGTATACAAATAATTCTATTATAAACGTGCCATCCTCAGTTTGAGAACACTGCTGATACTGATATTCTCATTTAGACCCGGGGGTCTTCCTGCGTCCAACTTAAGTTGCCAAAGAAGTTCTCTATACTCTAATGTAGTCTCCCAATCCCCACCTCTGACATCTGGTGTCACCTTTCCTGGATTCCTATATTAAACCCTACTATTCAGTTTTTTGAACAGGCTTGTTTTGATGACATCAACAAAATGTAGAGAACAAAGAAGTTTTTACACAGAAATTTGACATTTAATGAAAGATAAATTATGAAGGCTCTTACAAATGAAAGAAATAAAAGATTAAAGCAACCAGACAAAGGAAGAGGTATGGTGCTGTTTGACTCTAATGAATATTCAGGGACCATGTTAAACATATTACACTATAGTAATACTTACAAACAAATGTCTAGGAATCAAATTAACATAGCTTATAAAAGACTAGACAGCCATTTGGAAGACCTTAGAATAGATGACAGGACAGACCTCGATACATATAATTCATAAAGAAAGAAAATCCCATTATCCCCATAATTTTCAGAATACCCAATGTACATAACTACATACTACAACCCTCTTTTAGGCCCATAGTTTCAGCATATGGGTCCAAAACACACACCGCAGGACTATTTATAAATAGGCAGTTAAAGCCTTTATTTTCTATGGGAAGCCATCTGTTAAAAGACTCGTGCAATTTTTTCGGGAGGTTAAATAATGGCTTATGTGATAACAACATTGGGTTTCTAACAGTGAATATTGTTGGTCTATTCTATAGCATATCTGTAGAACAAGGTATGGAATTGTTCCACGAGGGACTTTTAACTCATTACATCTGAGTAACGCCTCCAGGTGCATCTGCAGTTAAATCCTACTGACACCTCTAGGCATCAAATATTTCTTGTTAATATCTGCATCAGTAATTCCAAAACCATGCTATGTACAGGGTTTTAAAAGACTTCATCTTAAAGTTTACACAATGGCAAACTCAACTGCATTAATATTTTATCTCTGTCTAGTGCAAGTAAAGAGATATTGACTGTTGTTTTTATGATATTAATGTATATAGATATAATGTTCACATTTTTCTAAATATCTCAATAGCCAAGTAACACAGACAGAAATCCTTAGCCTCTTATGAAAGGTCTCAGCTAGATGAATAAAATGTTGCTAACAGTATCTGTGTAACCTTGAACAGTTGCTGATATATTGTAAGCTGTATACAAAATATTTCAAATGCAATAGTTACTGTATTTACTGTGACCTATAAAATTCAGTTTAAGACCTACAACCTAAAGAATACTACCACTATAAAAATAGTTTGTGCTGAAGAGTTTGCCATTTATACTTCTTTCATAACTCCTATGGTTCCAGAGATATGCACATTTGTTTGAAATATGAGGACATAATTTGATTCTGTTAAAAGGCTTAGGCTCTGCCCATTGTAAGTTACATTACAAACTTCCTGAGCTCCATTGGAGTAATTGAGTTAAAGTTACAATTTTTAAACACGGGTAAAATCAGAACAATTGAAACATGTATGCTGATAGTGCTTGAAAATAATTTCACATATTCTGAGGGTGACATTTTCAAGCAAATTTATGTGGTAGCAATGGGGTCAGCATGTGCTCCCATATATGCCCATATATGCAAACTTAGTTTTATATGCTTGGGAGCTTTTGCATGTATTTCCTAGTGAATTTTGCAAATTCTATAGAACATACCTTTGCTACCTGGATGATATTTTTATGTTATGGTCAGGACCGAAAGAAAGTATAAAACAATTTATGGAATACCTTAATAACACGTCACAGTTTTTAGGATTTGCTTATACATACAATAATTCTAAAATAAATTATTTAGACACAGTTATTTTTAAAATAGATGAAAGCTTTAAAACCAACATATATAGAAAGCCTATGCACAGGAATATTTACTTACACTATTTGAGTTCCCACCCCCACCATCAAAAAGTGAATCTTGTGAGGGGACAAGCTATTAGGTTGGCCCATATGGTATCACACTACGATGTTTTCTTAAAGGAAATTTAAGTTTTAAAGAGCAGGTTTTATGGTACAGGCTATCAAAGGCATTTGGTTGAGAGAACTGTAAGGGAAGTTGTGAACAATAGGGCACAGATGTTTAAATCAATTCTAAGTATTAACTTAAATAATAAAAGCAGCAACAATAATGGTTCCACATTTGGAACTGTTATGGTACTAGAATACAATAATGAATTTCACAAAATTTGATCAATTATTGAAAAGAACTGGAGCATTCAGAGTTGTAACCCATCAGTTTATACAGTAGTAGAGAGCCAACCCTGAAGAGTTAATAAAGTTTCCAGGAATTTAAAGAGTATTTTCTAAAATGGAGGAACTTACAGTGAGATAATTATTAATGAAAAGACAAGGAAATGTGGAAAATGCAAACAATGTGCATACATACTACAGATGGATCAATTATTTATAAATGAATATAATGTTCGGTTTATTAAAGGAAATAGTACTCCAAAAGGAGTTGTTTACTTAGTTAAATGTAAGGCATGGCCATTATTTTACATAGGGAAGACAGAGAGGGAACTAAGAAAATAAATATATGAGCATAACTATGATATAAAACTAGAAAAATTTGTCAGTGTTCTATACAAACACTCTTACCTATGTCTGGGGTTCAAAGATTTCAGCTTTGGTATTTTGAATAAAATTATTATTAATCCTTGAGGAGGTGACTGGGAGAGCAAACTTAAATGTAAGGAACTTTTTGGCAACTCAAACTTAATTCCAGTACACTGCCAGGGTTGAATGAAGTAATTTCTATAAAACCTATTTTAAAATGAAGGACAGACAACTTTTAAACACTTAAAGGATTTAGATATTTTAAGAAGTTTGTATTTTTAAACTATACTGTTTTTTAAACCAAAAATACTGGCAGCCCAAAGAAACAAACTGAAGGAATTACTTTAGCATAAAATAAGTTTTAATCAACACTTTTGTCAAAAAAGACTTCTTCAGAAAGACAAGTACATCTCATGTACCTTCCCAAATAAATAATGCAAACTGTCCAATGAAATTACGAAAAGGAATAATTCAATTAAGCAATTAATCACTGAAATCAAATAACTAGTAAAAACCTAGTATTTAATAGTATGCTACTCGAAACAGTTAAAATGTTATACATACTAAATAGACAGTTTCCTTTGCAATAAAAACATTTTATATTAATAACATCATTCAAAAACAGAAAAATGCCAGCACCTCGGAGAGTCATACAAATAGGTTTATTAAACTTCAAAAGGCAAGTGATTAGACCGGTTTCAGCTAAAAGCTTTCCTCAGTAATACATTAATGAAGTTACAAGAAGCCCTTATATAGCTGAAAGTTTTGAATCCATGACATCATTTCCTGTAATTAATTAAATAAAAAATGTTATAATAGTGAAATTTCACAATTAACACATTATGGAAATATCATCCATCCATATGCGAGTATACTGCCAAAGTATTAATATGACAAAACTCCTATAATGAAAATATCAAATAGAGAAAACAAAAGAATAGAAAATGTAATGTTATACAATAAGGATTAAATTACTTACTGCAAACTCATAGTTTATCATTTAACCCTGGGGGAAAAAGTCCCCCTAGTTTAATAATCCACCTTCTCTCCTTTGTATTGAGAATGTCGTGCCATCCTGATTTGAAAGAGCGATCCCCCACAATTCGATCAATAATAGTAAAAGTAAATCTTGCATTTGAATGTTTGGTTGTATGTTTGTACAGTGCATTAGTAATTCTGTGGTTTCTGATGTCCCCCAAGTGCTCGAAATTCTGATGCGGAACTGCCTTGATGTCTGGCCAATGTAAAATGCCTGACATGTACAAGTGGCTAAATAGATTATCCAATCTGAACTGCAATTTCGAAGAAATTGATGTCATATACCTGACCTGTGTTTTACTAGTGAAACTCGTGGTTTTAAAGATGTAATTGCAAAAACTGCAATGGCCACAGGGGAAGTTCCCAATCAACTTATCTCCAGTAAGTGTCCTTTGTGTGTAGTTATCCTGCTTGATTTTTGATGTTTTTTTGTAATGAGAGAAGTGGGTGCATAGGGATTTCCCCTTTCTATAGGAGAAGTAACAACGTTCTCCTAAATAATTTTCTAAAAGGGGGTGCGAGTTGAGTATATTCCAGTGGTTATTGACGATATTAATAAGATTTCTACTGTTACGACCATAGGTAGTGACCAATCTGCATACTTCGGAATCATCAGTGTTCTTGCCTTTCTTATATTCCAATAGAGACTCTCTAGGTATGGAGTCACAGGTATGCACCGCTGAGTTAATGATTTGTGATGAGTATCCTCTGGACAAAAATCTGTTGGTTAGGTCTTGTTGATATTTGGTAAGGTCTTCCTGTGAGGAGCATATTCTTCTTATTCTCATAAATTGGGATTTTGGAATATTTTTGGTAATATGATTTGGGTGGAAACGTTTGGCATGTAGAAGAGTGTTCTGCATGGGAAATTTTCTGTATACAGATGTTAGTAGTGTGTTATCAATCTGTCTTTTCAGATGGACATCCAAAAAATTAATTTCATTAGGATGATGTTCTTCAGTGAATTCAATCCCCCAAATATTGCCATTTAGATATTCCAAAAATTCCCCTAGATATTCCTGTCCTCCTTTCCAAACCATCCAACAGTCGTCCAGGTATCTCCTCCATATGTCGATTTCTGGTAAATATATGTTGTGCATTGGATCGTAAATGATAGTTTCCTCTATGTATCCCATAAACAGATCCGCATAGATGGGCCAAGGAGGCTCCCATTGCTGTTCCTTGTAATTGCCAATAGCAATCCTGTTGGAAATAGAATACATTTTTGGTCAAGATATGTTCCGCCATACATAATATTAGTGTATTCATTCCTGGTGGGTATAAATTTGCTTTGTATAGCCAAAACTCCAATGCCATTAAGCCAGCCCAATGAGGGATACTGGTATATAAAGAGGATACGTCCAAGGTGCACATGAGCCAATCCGAATCCAACTGTGTGTCAGTAACAATCTTCAAAAATTCAGTGGTGTCCTGTATTCTAGCACGAATGAATTTCAATAATGGTTTTAACTTTTCAGTAAGAAAGGCCGAAAGCGGTTCCGTTAGTGAGCCAATGCCCGATACAATTGGTCTACCCGGTGGTTGTTCCAAAGATTTATGAATCTTAGGTAGAAGGTATAGATATTGTTTGGCAGGATCTTTGACTGTAAGATGTTTCCTAGTTTTTTCTGAGATTATACCATTTTCTACTGCCTCTTTGAGAAATGAAGTAATTTCAGTTTGAAAGCCAGATGTTGGATCAATATCCATCTTCATATAGTGGTGGTGATTGGATAGTTGTCTGTTTGCTTCATACAGATAGTAATCATTATCCATAACCACAACCGCACCCCCTTTGTCTGCTGGAATAATGACAATGTCTTTGTTGTTTTTCAGTTGTGTGAGCGCCAGCTGTTCCTGTTTAGAAATATTGTTGTGCATAATGTCTGGGGAGCTGTAATGAAAATGTAAATCTTTGATAACAGCCTGTTGAAACACAGAAACATGTTTATCCATTGGGGGTGTAAATGTGGATTTATGAAATTTAAAGTCAGTTGATCTTTGAGTGTCATTATGTTGGTCCTGCTGTTGAAAAAATATTTTTAGGTTAATCTTTCTGCAAAAATCTAAAATGTCAGATACAAAAGTGCTCTCATCAATAAAGAAACCTGGGATAAAACCGAGTCCTTTATTCAATAATGCTTGCTGTTCCTCAGTTAAAACATGTTTGGAAATATTATGTACATTCGTATAGTGTTGATTTACTTTATCACTGACATGAAAAGTTCTTCCAAACTTGTAACCCCTATGTTTTCTTCCGGCTCTATGTTTCTTGCCCCTAAAGGGTGTTGTGATGTTCTACCCCTTTTGGCATTTGGAGAGTCCCCAACTATGGAAATGTCTGTATCTGTAGTGGAAGATTCCTCCCCAGATGTAATATAATTAGAGCCAGTTTTCTTGAGAATAGACCTAGGTCTTTTCTTCCGATTGAAGGGCACATTCCTAGTGCCTTGGGCAAACCTGACACCCTTCTGTGATTCGAATTGTCTACCCTTTAGGTAGTCCTCTTTGTCCCGAGAAAATTTATGTAGTTTCCTACTTTTTAGACTATTCTCCAAAGTGGAGACCTCCTTGGCTAACTTGTTTAAACAATCCTGAAAATTACTAGTCCCCTCATGATGTTTGAGTGAGTGGCAAGTTTTTTCAACCTGCTCTATATTGTTCTTAATAGTTCTCTCATAATAGGCTGACAGTATGTTGACCCTGGCCATCGCCGCTTCTTGTTGTGCTATCTGCCACTCTTTAATTAGAGTCTCATCTGGATTAGCCACAAGTGGCTGTATCTTGCATCTTAAACCCCTTGGGGTTATATTTTGTATTTGGTACGCTTTAAAAAGCTTATGATGCCAGATGTTAGTTCTCAGTGCCTTAATTTGTTTTCCAAGCTTGTGGAAAGAATTCTCGCAACCGTCAACTGGATCTGTCCTGTTCACATCATGCGTTTCATTTTGGTCAATGCCAATCCCAAAAATTTTTAGATCGTCCTTATCGGAGCATAGGCCTAATAATAATTTTTCTAGATCCATGACAATTGGTTGCACTGGTTTTGTCCACACTAGACTGAGAATATATAGTAAAATTCAAAGCACTAAGATTATTATAACAAGCCAGCCAAGGAGAAATTAATGATAGATCTAAAACAATTCGAATCACAGAAGGGCACAGAGTTTTTCATGTAAAGGGTAAGTTTGGTTGTAGCAGAGAAACCTTGTATTTAGCCAAAAATGGGAAAAAAGAAGAAAATGTTGGCAAGTAATAGCCAATTGTACTGAGCTATACTTGTACCTGATAGATCTAAATGTTGAGTATAAGTAAATTCTGTAAATAGTTAGGTCTGAATATGATATTCACCTCAATAGGTAGGAGTCCAAAGAGATCTCTGTACCTTAGTTAACCCTCAATAGACAAAAGTGTAAAAATATGTATAAAAATCTGTTTTTATCTGTCAACCAACTGTAAAATGAGTCAAAGATATATCCTAAACATCTACATCCCTGTTTGCAATAATAGAAATAGGTCCAAATCAGTATTATCTGTTCAACCAGCTACAAAATTATGCCTAGTATATAATTGAGGCCAATGATAATAAATTGGTTGAAAAATATATTTGTAATGTAGATTGTTGTTTTCAATAGTATCCTAAACACTGGAAACCCCACATAATAGGTCCCGTGTAATTAGTGTATAGTTTTTGTTAAAACCAGAAATCTGGCCAACCCTGATACAGTTTCCACATTATTAAAAATAGGCACCTAGTCAGCCCAAATAAACAGTATTCAGATTGACAAGAAAGTGCCCTGTGAAGAGAACTAACTTGTACACTTTGTTTTTGAAATCCACACCTGGCCAACCTAAACCAACAGTGTTTGTATTTATAAAATGGTACCCTGTTAATAGAACACACTGTACACTCAAAAGGTAGAAATATATGAGCCAATAGGCCCCAGAGGTTATGCTACCCAATGATATTGTGTTTAAATTAAAACCCTGTCAGATATTATCAAGGAATTGTAATGACCCTCTACACTTAAATAAGCCAACCATAGACAAATATCTAATAGGTCTGCGTTGTCTTTAAACCAACAACAAGGATATATCCAGCAAATGAGGCCAATGTAAGGAATATGACCCCAAAATATATTTCCGTTGTTCCGTATAGGTTTCAAATGATATCAAAAACACAAAAAAGCATACAAAAGTTATGAAAAATAAATAAATAAATATATGTGGTCTTACTATATTAATTGTTGTTGTTAGATGGCTAGCTAACCCTTATGAAATGTGTTCAAATATGGCACTTCTTGAGAAAAACACACAGTAGTTATATTAATTATAAGGCTGAATGCCCTGATAAATCGTTCAAGCGTTATCAAAATGGCGCCCTATGACAAACATATTTGTAAACTCAATAAGTTATAATCATTGTGCCTTGAAAACCTAAAATTAATGCTATACGATAATGTTGTTGTGTTCAAATGAAACCATTCAAGATGTTAACACTCCCCAATATGAGAGCTGAATGACTTGCCCACCCTGACAAACAGTTCTAGCGTTTTCAAAATGGCACACAGTGAAAAAACACACTTATACACTCCGCCAGTTAGAATCATGGAGCCCCTAAGGCCCAAAAGTGAAACTATACAATACTATAATTATTGAAATGTAACTATACAAAATGTTGACACTTCATAATTCAGTTATTTTAGAAAAGAAACATAGGTTAGACCAATTAAGTCTCAAAATACTTCAGAGAACTATCCTGATATATGAAATAGTACCCCAAAGTCAAGTCGCTATATATAAATAGCTTCCAAATTGGATTTCTCCTCTAATTAAGCAGGAAAAAAAGTTGTTATTATTTCAAAACCATAACCGTCTCTGATCCCAAAGTAGATGAGGCGTCTTAACTAGTGTATAGTTGTCCCAAACACGAATGTGACGCCAGGACAATATTCTTGCGGTGAAACCAAGTCTTCCGTGTTTAGTAACTGAGTTGAACTAAACAAATGGAATAAAAAGTACCTGCTTAAGTGGATTCTTCTTCAAGGAAAAGTGTAGCGTCCAATATGTCCCCTTCGCCCAATATAGTGAAAATTGGTGCGCCGTGTACAAGATTAAGGGTCCAGAAAACACAGAACTAATATATTATACCCTTAGCGTAATTGGCCTTGATTCTAAGTTGAAGACTGCTCCTGTATAGACAAGTTGTTGCCCGATGTAAAAAATGGCGTCCAATGCGATTCCTTTCCCCCAATGTAGTTAAGGAAACACGATATATACAGAACTAATAAGCCAAAAGTCAAGAAAAAGATGGTGTTACTTATCCATAGGGCAATTAGTGCCAAGTTGAAAAACCGCTCCTCAATAAGTAAGCAGATATGATGATGTCTTGCGATCGACCTCAGGAACGGCACCAAAGACAAAAAATGTTTGCTCATAAGAGCCCAAACATAATGGATGTGTATTTAGTTGAAAAAATTTTTAAAAATAAAAACGATGTCTTGAAAATCCTTTGTATCTCGAGAAAAAAGGCTCGACAGATACAGAGATGTACAGCTACCAAGTTGAGGACTCTCCAAATGCCTAACTTGCTAGCTACATCCTTACAATTCAGTTAACATCATTCAAGCCAGGGGGACTAACAGCTGCAAGTTTGATTTGCCACTCAGTCTCCCTTCTTTCAACACAGTTTTTAAGTTTACCACCTCTCAAGTTTTGTCTAACATGATCCAAAATAGTAAAGGTAAATTTTCTTTAAGAAGTGCAAATATAACATTTTCTTCATTGAATCTGGCTAAATTATAGGATCTTAAATAAAATGTTAGATGACTCCTTCAAAACACAGATGTTTTTATGGCAGATATGTTGCTCTAAATGGGTCTATGTTTGACTACTGAATTTTAAAAAATGCAAACCACAAATTATCAAATGGAAAACAGCAAATTGCAAATGTCGTGAACTCTGACAAGTTTGAAAAAACTTCATTGGATGGTCATAGTCATTCAAAAACTAGGAAGTAGTGCAATGCATAAGGTAAGTAAAGGGAAACTTTTTATAATTGCCCTATTCCCCATTGTAGTGCTATCTCAGAGTTGGTATATATAGCTAGAGGGTGGGGGGTACAGCCCTCTACCTTGGTTGATTGTGTGTGCAATGTTAACTGACTATGGCCATTCAATGAAGTTTTTTTAAAGTTGTCGGTGTTCACTATATTTGCAATTTACTGTTTTCCATTTGATAATTCATGGCTCATGTTTTTTTAAAATTCAGTAGCCAAACATAGACCTGTTCTAAACAGAAAAATGAATTTTGCTCATAAATCCCCCTCTATATTTTCCTACTAGAAATCATTAAGAGCGCTATATGTTGTTATGTTCATAGATGGTTTCTTGCATGAGAGCAAGTGAAAGATCAGTGTGCTTTCTGTAGACGGTTTAGATGCTAAAAAATTTCAGTTTGATGATGACAACATGATTCATTTGATAAAATAATGATCATGATTCTACTAATAATAAAACAAATGTTTTAAAGTATTGATATATATATATATATATATATATATATATATATATATATATATATATATATATATATTGTTGCAGCTTTCTCTTTAAAGCTCTGTATTTAATTTCATTACATTTTACATAAAATAAACATCTGAATTAAAAAATGTATGAGCTCGCATAAATGAGAAAATACTAATCTTTCTTGACTGCAGTACTCAGTCTAGCATGCATTACTAGAAATTTATATATTTATTTGGAAACTATGACTCTCTACAGGGTATAAAATATGTACAATATGCACAATATGAACCATTCAAATAAAGTTTTTGGCTACAGAGACATACATTTATTACTAAATCATGTGAAACTGTGGATTTATAATAAATATAAACACCTTTAAATATTTTTCTACTGTTATCTAGTCCCCATATGGTAAGACATTTTCTTCACATGGGACCACTTCATCATTCATTGTTAACATTTGCTGAGAAAACTCCTTCATAAATGCTCCCCAGGATTCATGAAGCTTTGTGCAAGAATAAGGATATTCTTGCATGGAGTGGTTCATGTCCATTTAGAATAGCAGCACGCCTTGCATATGCATGAAGGTGCACTGCTGTCTAATCTAAATGGACATGAACCAGGACTGAGTGCAGGGGGCATGTGTCAGCAGTGCCTGCACATGTAACATGCCCCCTTTGCTCAGAAAGTGCCATACACAGATGAGTGTCAAGTTATATAATGTTAGAGCCTGGATCTAATATTATATAGTAAATAAGTGTCCGCAGACACTGAAATGTAAGTAGCTAACATATCAATGTCCACGGACACTGAAAAAAAACACAGACACCTAGAAGGCAGCAGCCTTCAAGTGCACACCCCCAAATGTATGCACTCTTGCCCTACATGCATGGAAGCAGTAGGGCAAGAGGAAAGCAATACAAATTAAACTTAAAAAACTTAATTTTTTTTTCATCAAATAAATCCAAAGTTTATGCGGTGCACACCTTGTTTGCACGGCTTGCCGCTATGCTTATCCTGGCTGAAATCCTGAAAATGATAGAAAAGTGCTATTGTGATAAAAAATGTCATCAAGCTGCTGTAGCATAGTGGTACTGCCATGGTATAGCATGTAGAACATGCTTGATTCGAACCCCCTTCTGCCAAATTATTCAATAAACCTTTAAGGAATTTGAATGATAGATGTTAATCATATGGTTCATGCATAGCACAGTAGGGGTGGGAATATATAAAATATAAATACAAAAAATTATTTATACATTTAATGAAAAAAAATAGATTTAAGCAATGCTTTACTAGTGTACGCATTGCTTACCTGCTTTCAGCTCTGCTTAGCTAGTGTAAGCATTGCTATGCGGATTTGCATGGATCTAAGCATAGTTCAGCATATTAAAACCAGCCAATCAAGAAAAAGTGCAGGAAAACTGCCCTATTGAAACTGCACAGGTGGGAATACAGCCATAACGATTTGGGATTGCTCACAGCAATGCCAAAATGTCTGGCGTTGGTGAAGGTTTTTGCTTCCCAGCACAACATTGGGACATCCAGGAGTCCAGGGTCATGGTTTAGACACCTAGTTAAAAACCATGATGGCAGGCTGCTGCAGGGCCAGTACCAGGGCTCGCAGTACAAAGCGGAGGCCTGGGACCAGCTTGCATGTGATCTCACCAGTGCCAGTGGCATACCCCAGACTCGTGAGTGGGTACATCACCACCATAATGACCTGAAGTGGAGGAGGGATGCACTCTTGGACCAGTGGATCCAAGAAGCCCCAGTGCAGGATGTCCCACCTGTCTGTAAGTATGCAGTGTTATGTATGTCTAGCTAAGTATGGAAAAAGTTCAACTTGTGACTGTGCAGGTGTGATTAATGTGTAATGTCTCCCCAGAAAGCTGCTGCAGAGAGGTCCCAGAATGTTTAGGTTCATGCCCAGTGACTAGCCCAGCTGAATTGGCAGTATGGTGAGTACAGAATGCCACCTACTATTAGCAGTAAGAAATCTAAATTATAGTAATGGTAGTACCACCTGTATATATAATTGTGTTGTAAAAGTCAGGAATAAATGCCTGTGTCAGGCTGCCAGTGTTACAATGAAGTATTCCCAGCTGCTGTGTAATACAGCTATCAGTAACAAACAAGGTACAATATGCAGGAGAGGAATATTATAATATGTATGAGTGCGTCTGAGTGAACCTGCCATGAAATTGCCATGTCAGAGCATTCCCCTGTGCAGATCATGCAGGAATAGTAATTGTGGATTTCTGCGTTGTACACAGATATGTATGTCAAAACTAATAAAGGTGATCCCAAGCACTGGTGTGTGTCATCTCACTTGTACCTGAAAAATAGAAATGTGTATGTCCTGCAGAATGCATTAACTGAGGTGAACTGATTTAGCACTGCTTGTCTGCATACTTTAGAATGGGCATGTCAAATAAGTGAAGAAAAGCAACGGTACATATTTCCATCAGAATGTGTTTTACTTGTCTGCCAGCATTGTCCTGTGTTAACCTTTCAATTTCAGCTGTATGTAGCTGTGAATGTACTGAAAAATGTATAAGGCTAACAGGTGCAGACATAAAACCTACACTGTGTACTCAGGAATCTAAATTTCAGTATGTAGTTGTAAAACAGTCAAATGTGCAATCTAGCTAATGTGCACATTTCACAAACAGTGACACCAATGTCTGTTGTGTATGCATAATGTGTACTGAAAATGGGAAACAAATAATGCAACATGTTATAATAAAAGTACTGTGCACAAAAATATGTACTAGATAGAAATGTCACAAGCAACTGACAACACCATCCCAGTAGCACAGTCTGATAAGGATTAAGCCTATAATTCAATTTTGCACACACACCATGGTTCAAATTCAGGGACCACCACTAACATCTCAGTCTGGTTCTACATTTGTAAACTGCAATCTGAATAGAAAAAATAATGTACTGCAACACATACATTTTCCATACAGGGCACACAGATAAAGAAATCTGAATAGAAATACTAGTATGATGTGTATAACTATGAAAGGTGTACAATTGTTGTGTTGATCAGCCCCAGTCCTACAAATAGATGCAAGCTAAACATCCACACTCCACAGTCTGGCCCAGACAAGCTCCTCAAGTGTCATGCTGTCACAGATAGTTTCCCCAGTTGCCAAGAAACCTGCACACAGAGAATGTCATGGTAGATGTATATGAAAGGCACAATACACTCCAGGGCCTGCAACTAATATATGAATCTGAAATATGTGTAGAAACAGCAATGGAATGTGCAAACAGTTCATCTGCGCAGGCCCACAGGTAAAGAAATTGGTATAGAAACAGGTATAATGTGTATAACTAAAATAAGGGTACAATTGCTCTGTTGATCTCTACAGCTGTTGGTGTGCTGTAGCAGCCCCATGGCCCAGGTAGAGTGTAAGAGTGGTCAGAATGTACAGTAGTGAATAGTAGCGTACTGACAAATATACTTGATAGCAGTTGTCAATTCAATCTGTTCCCTTCCCCCACCACTCAACTGATTCAACCATCACACTGAAACCAACATGGGTATGTTCCTAAACAAACCTCTACTGTTGGGACCATTGTTCCATTTGGTTTATCATTGTTAAATGTGTGCATACTAATATTCCCTGTTGAATAATCATTTTATTGCCTGCCTGACATATCACTAACTGGCATGCTGTTGCAACCCTGAATGCCATTCCATATATGCATGGGTACTGTTTGCTATGGCACTGTTATAATTGCATTGTTTTTGGTAAATGGGAATATCCATGTATGCTATTTTGACTAATGTTGTAATGTAGGAACCAGGACTAGCTGTATTTTTGTATGTTGTATTTTTAAAGTTATTAATTTGTATTAATCATTATAACAACTGTTTCAATCTGTTTTGCCTTTAAAGGAAGTACTTAATGGTTCCTAATTATTTGATTGTTTAATTCACGTACTAAGGTGTGCTATTTATTAGAAATGGCAAGCATTCATTGTTGTCTGAGGAAGGAGAGTCACTGGATTTTCCGAAAGCGCTAACAAAATAAAAAAGTGTGTGTTTTAGCCTGTACAGCTAGTCCTGGTTCCTGCTTATTTAGTTTGTTTGTTTTGTGCCTTCGTTTGCCTGTAATGTTGTAATGTGTTGTGCCTGACTAAACAATATTCATTGTTAATTTCCAAACCATAGCACATATGGGAAGGCAGAGCCCAGTGGATCCGCCTCTCACATCCCATCTGGCTGAGGCACAACCCAGACCTCCCTCATCTGCTGGTACTGCACCACCGTCAGGTGGAACTGCTGGAGGGGATGTGGCTCACCCCCCCTGCAAATGGGCACGGTGAGGATGTTGTCACCTGGGACAAGGTCTGTGGCATGGTGCGCAGTGTCCTACAGACAGAACTGGATGACCTTCTGTGCCAGGTTGAGGGAAGGCTGCTGCAGCTAGAGGGGTAGGTGACCCTCTCCAGCACAGCACCCAGCACAGCCACCTTCAGGGCTGTGAAGGAGTAGTGGTGACTGGCATGAGGTGGGGACATCAGTGCCACTACTACCATCTGGGGGGCTCATGAGCCTCAGATTCACAACTACCCTCCCCATCAAGGTGTTTACTCCCGCATGTGTCATACAATGCCCCTGTCTGCTGTCTTGTCTGTCTGAAAATGCAACCTCTCCTACCAAACATCCCTCACCACACTTACCAATAATCCTTCCTTAACATCCCACTCTTACCTTAAAAAAAAAAGAAAAAAAAAAGGGGGCATCTGTCCCACAAAAAAAATAACGTCCCATACACAGCTCTGGATTTCATCCAGAGATATGTACCCATCACAAATCTAACCCTACCAATCATCCATATTGTATGATGCCCACACACCTCAATGTAGAGTGTGAGGCTCCAAATTCTAAATTGCCTACATTGAAAGCAGCTGTTCCTGCCAAAGAAATACAGAGCTATGG
>NC_056726.1:166303367-166340867 GCF_019279795.1 Protopterus annectens | reverse complement strand
TGTTCTGAATTTGGGACACTGCAAAATGACACTCACGTGTAACCCATAATTGTCAAGCATTTCCAAAACAGCTGAGGATGGGAAGGGGTGTCATCCTGAAACACAACAGTGAACTGAAGCAGACATCCAAAGCTCACTAAGAATGGCTGTATTTGCACAAAGTCAAGGTCATGAATTATGGCAGACATAACCCTGACTCCACAGCCATAGTGAAGGCACTGTGTGACCTCCAACGGCTGTGCACATGAGTTGCCCTTGCAATCTTGCACATTTGGGGGACATTTGTAGGGCAGAGTGACCAAATACTGGCAAGTGCAGATGGGCCATGCTAGTATACCCCTTCCAGGATTAGTGACTGCTGTAGTACACTTAACAGTTGGTGCAACAAACCATCATGTTAAGGGTGTGCAAACTTATGCACCTACATATTGTATGCATCTCAAACAGCATCTGCACAACTAACACATTTGTTTGATACTGTATTTGATTGCACAGGTCATATGTCACATATCAGGTTCATGTAATGTTAACATATGCAGTATTGTGGCCCCATGGCATATCATCGAAGAGGGTGCCATGTCAATAAGAGTGTGTACACTCCTCATAGCCACAGTAAGGTTTGGAGGTTGTCAGTATAATTGTATTTTATTGTATATAGATGCACCGCTGATGATGAGATTTGCAAATCAGACATCAGGCATTCACTATTGACATCTGTCCACATATCATCCCAGGTATGTATTGAACAAACACATAGGGGCTGTGAGCAGCAGAGCAAACATAACTGACAAACATATACACATTCAGCAATAGCATGTACACCTGTGAGGTATGGTGCACAGTACATGCCAGGGTGCTGAACAGGTGCACAGCAATAGTGTGTACATGGGTGCAGTGTGTTCCAGGGGAAGGGGCATCACCTACTAACACAACTCTTGCATCACAGAGATGTATAATGTTGGTAACAGGGATTGACTATAGCTGCAGTGCATATTGTTGAGTGCCATATGTCGTGCATGTTGACAGATGGGTAATGAAAGGTCTGTGTGTAATATCTTTGTGCAACCTCACCTGTAAGTGTGTTTGTGTGTGTGTGTGTGTGTGTGTGTGTGTGTGTGTGTGTGTGTGTGTGTGTGTGTGTGTGTGTGTGTGTGTGTGTGCGTGTATAAACTTAAGCAGTGATGTACAGGTCTTAAAGTGCATTTCTTGTTTTCCCCTCACAGGTGGCGAGGTGGGTCAGGGTCCCTCCTGCAGGCAAACTGATGTTAGCATCCATACAGACTCTGACAATGATGATAGGTATGGTGAGGCACAGTCAGGCTTGTCAGGGGCTGAAGCTGTGCCATCGTTTGACATCCCACTGTTATCCACCCTATCCCCGCACACAGTCACATTGCCTTTACATACCCCATCCCCAGTGGCCATAGATGAGGGACAGTTGATGGGTGGTGGCATGGGACAGTACAGTGTGGTGACTATGGAAAGTGTCTCTGGATACAGCAGCCATAGCTGGATGCCCGGTGAGGTACCACACAGTTAGATGTACAGGGGTGCTCATAGTAGGGCTGCTGGTCATCATGCCCCTGGCAGAAGTGGCACAGCTGGTGTCACCAGACACATGTTTCAGGCCATCATGGAGGTGCAGGCATATATGGAACATTATGCCAGACAGGGTTTGAGGCTCCAGAGTGCTATTCATTCTGCTGTTATTGACATCTGTGATCTTGCAGGTGCCCACCATTTTTTTGCAGAGGTCCTGGATAGACGGTTGGGTGAGATGGTGGGAATCCTTGACCATGGAATGTCTGTGCTTGAGCATATGGTGGGAGTAGTGCAATGGCCACCTGGACTTAGGTCAGCAACACCAACAGGTGGAGGTCAACGTGGATGTGCAACAAGTCAGAGCCGCTCCTGTAGTAGCAGTACCAGCACCAGCACTGCAAGTGTGTGCTGTCCACACCACAACATAGCAGGTGACATGCACATGGCCCTAGCTGGTCCCAAGAGGGACCTGGATCCAACAGACATATATCATAATCAGGGGAGAGTACCCTATCTTGGCTTGTACCTGGTAGTGCCTATGGATCCCTGGCAGGCACAGTTCTCATCTCCATGGCCAGAGATGGTGAATTGCACACCCTGCCAGGTACATTCCACAGCTATCCAACAAACCCTTGTATAGGGCAGCACCATGGCAGAACTGTGTGCATGGATACACACACATCACCAACACAGCTAGGGCAACCCCATACCTACACACACCACATCTGCACAGCCCAAATTAATAATGAAATCCCCTAACACACACACACATGATGTCAAACAAATGGCTCAGCCTAGGTCTCTGGCAAACTCACAACACACCCTGTGCATATGATGATACCTGTGCCACATCCCTGTCATCCATAACATTGATTCAGGGACAGACTAATATGGTTCTGATGCACAGGGTGACTGTATTATGGTGTACCAATGTGATGCTGTGTAACATGTTTTCAGCACTAAAGTTTAATGCTTACTTGTCAGGATGTGTAGCTGTCCAGCCATGATGCATTATAGCTGTTATTAACACTGAGTGATTATGGTCTCCATAATGCATTCTGTTTGTGTTGTAGGTGTCTATGTGTCAGCAGGATGTTGGTCTGCTGTTGTTTCCTACAAGGGGTATGGCACTGTGGTGACACCTTGACTGTGCCATATCCTGGGTACAGCTGAACACAAGTCACAGGTCTGTATAACAGTTACTGCGTGTGTCACATGCCTGATAGGTCTGAGAGGTGTATACAGGTGAGTGCATGGTGGTTGATGTCAGCAGCCCTTCTACAGTGGACAATTGTAAGTATACTTGGTGGTACACACCACATGTTTGTGTATAACACACACACACAGAGGCTTTGGTGTTGATGCAATACACAGAGAATACTGTACACATGGATGTATGTACTTTTGCAAGGAACCCATTTTAGCCTATATAATTCAACCAAGACAAAATAGGCACAACATCACATTAGGAAATAATCAGTCTGCTAGTTTAATGTCATTGACGATGGTACTGGCAGGGTATATGTCCCCTTCCCCAATGTAGTGCAATCCTCAACTTGGTAAACATAAGTGTGCTGGTGTGGGTGGCACAGCCCTACCATTTGGAGGGTGTGGGGTGGTGTAGAACTGCAGATAGTGTAACTGACAACTACTTAACCTGAAACATAAACTGTACAGTATTACAGCCGACTAAGCTGGGGGATACAATCAACAATAACCGCAATGATGGTGGCTGTGTCCACAAGATCCACACCCAGCTATATATATATATATATATATATATATATATATATATATATATATATATATATATACCAACCCCAGTATCACTGTACAGATATACAGTGGGGAAGAGGGTATTTACACATCTACTACTAGTTTTGATGGAATGAATTTCCACAAGATGATACCTATGAATTGTTAGCATTTGCCAGTCAGTTCTCGGACAGATGACCTCCTGGGACATGCATTTTCTGCAAACTGAAGTAGATCCCTTCACATACACACACACACACACACACACACACACACACACACACACACACACACACACACACACACACACACACACACTCTTACTTGCCAATACTGAGAGTAGAACCCCTACCTAGGTACTTATTGCTACTAATTTGTGTGTCCTTAATTGCACACACCACACAGCTTTTAGGATGAGGTGTGTCCCAGGTTACTTGTTAAGTGAAGAACATCACCTGGCCTTGTACAGTATGGTAATGGGGGATGTACTGGTTCTTTATGAACAATACATAGTGTGACATACTGTCATATACACACTGACAAGTAAATAAAAGTCATACACACATCTGAGAGACCTGGGTTTATCATTGCTAACTACCTTGTCAGTGTGTCCATTCTGTCACAGGTAAGTTGCACACAGCACATGCATCATTGGGCTGGATAGTGTAATCAGTTACCTGTATGGTTGATGGTGACGGTGGTCCCCATACAGTGGACCTTGGGACATGTACTGGGGATACCATGGTGTAAAGGCAGTATACCCAGCACCCACACCCCACATTGGATATTGTACTCACTGAAACCCATGATAATAATCTGACATACCCACCATCACACTTTGACCAGGACTGCAATACAATCCCTTTTCTATCTCAAGAGTGCTACTGCAGGGATATGCATCTATTGCACATGCCACAGGGATAGTAGGGTGATGCTTTGTCATGGCTCTCCTATGGTCAGCAACATCACTATCCCTTATACTGTATGGCAAGGCGTATTGTATTTGGACAATGTGGCCTCAGAATGCTGTATCCTACAAATATACACACATACACACATACACATACTTGCCAGGACTCAGACGGTAACCCATGACTATCTACCCATTTGTACAACAGTGATGTGCTGGTACTGCAAGCTCCAAGTAGCCCATAGGGTGAAGAGTGTAACAAGGTACATGTAATGTCCATTACAGCAGCAGCCATAGCTACCTATGGCAATGGGGGGTATATTGGGTGCGAAGGCCCTCAGGTTATTATCAACTACAGGTTTACAAACACACTGTTATTCTCATTAATGCACACTGACACATTTGTTTGTACTGGGGTCCATAGGTGCAGATGTTCCTAGGTGTGTACCAGGATATTGTCCATAGAGAGATTGGAAGAGTAGGGGATGTGGGTACAGCGGTACCATGCCACCTGCCATTTGCCAGAAGGCCATCTATCAACTGATGCCACTGGAGTGATCCTCAGGGCAGTGGGCCAGTGAGGTGCTCCAATTGACATGTATGCAACATGTATTACATAACATGGTCAGTGTCTTGGAGATCTGTACCCAGCATGTTCTGTTGACTGTGGTAGTGTAGTTGAGTTATCCATGGCATGTGGTGCATACCGGGTGGGGATTCCTAGCTGTGGCATTCAAAACACAGCTGGGCAGATATGTAAGTGTCAGTCAAGCATAGATTGCCTGTAAGCAGACAAGATGGATACCTGACATCTGCACATCTGTACAGAAGACAGGCAGACATCAGCTAGCCAACTGGCTATGCATTAGGATGAATGAGTTGACAGGCAGATGTCTGACACTGATAGGTATGCCATTACTACATGACAGCAGCCCTCAATGACATGTCCTATGCACACAGTAGCCTACAGTTAATAGCCACATGTCAGATCAATATCCAGTAGCAAATACTTAATGACACACAGCTCACACACCAAGAACATGATAGTGAGGACTCAGAGTCCATCTTTGCATGCAGGGGTGTTTGGTTCCAGTACTACAATCTGCAATCTATTCTTACTTGGGAAAGCACTGTCAACAGTAGTAATGTAATGATAAGCTACATGCCATGTGACTGTATATAACCTGGAATACTAGCCATGTATGAAACACATTCAAATGGAAAAGAGTGTTGTACAAGCCATATATACTCAGGTGTCCCAGACAGTAGACTCACACTCCTTGCTACTGTAATGACAGCACATAAACGCATGTTATGTACATGGCATTAAATACACTTATTAAAGATGTCATTACCCTGCTATTTTATCAGACTGAAATGTGATCCCTGGTTACCAGGGCTGAGCCATGCTTAGTAGGTTTCAGCATTGCTGCAATATAAATGCTAAGTAGATTTGCGCACTGGTAAGCGAAGCTGAAATGGTTTAAGCGCTTATTCATTTAACTGTACTTTAGCAGCGCTTTCCATCATGCAAACCCACGCAAACCCACTTAAAGCTGCTCAAAACTGCCTTAATCACTCTGTATCCAATAGTTCTTGTTCTGCCTAGCAACAAAATAAGCAGCCCTTGCACCCAGGACCTTGTACACTATAGTCAGAGCAGTTAACCACTAAGCCATTACAGCTATGAAGACATTTGTTGTTTTTCTAATATATCTGTTAGTACACATACTGAATAGTAGTGAACAACTGCTTTGACTTCTACAATTGTGTAGCATTTGTTAGTGGGCATATTGTTAAATCAGTATGTTGTTATATCTATATAAACACATATCAGATAAATATGGTGGGATAAGTCTGGGAAGGTAAATACAACACTCATGTGTACACATAACAAGGCTATATATATGTGTGCTATGATTTATACTGTTTAAACTCAGTATATGTATGATATGTGTTTTCAGTGTTTTGAGTTTCAATGTTTTGAGTTTTCAAGATTTTGAAGTTTCAGTGTTTTGAGCATTCAGTTTTATGAAGTGAATCTATATATATATATATATATATATATATATATATATATATATATATATATATATATATATATATATATATATGGTTCCCATTCAGAAGCCTGAAACATCATAAGCCTGAAAATCAAAATCCTGAAACCAAAAGCCTGAAAATTCAGAATCCTGAAAACTCAAAATCCTGAAAGCCCAAAATCCTGAAACTCAAAATCCTGAAAACACAAATAATGCTAATATGTCACTATAAAGACACTAATATCTACCAACTGACCATGACCCTAACCCTAACCCTAAGGTCCGTCACTATCGCACACTCACCTGAGCCGCCCTAACCCTAACTCACTTAAACCGCCTCTAACCCCAATATTTGTCACTATTGCGTACATGCCTAACCTGCGCCCTAACCCTAACTCACTTAAACCGCCCCTAACCCTAACATAAAACCAACCGCACACTTACCTGACCCCAACGCATGACCTAACACCACAGGGCTAACAATAGCAAAGCCACAATGACATCAGTATGTCTATTTTGTGTTTTCAGGATTTTGAGTTTCAGGATTTTGGGCTTTCAGGATTTTGAGTTTTCAGGATTCTGAATTTTCAGGCTTTTGGTTTCAGGATTTTGATTTTCAGGCTTATGATGTTTCAGGCTTCTGAATGGGAACCATATATATATATATGTGTGTGTGTGTGTGTGTATATATATATATATATATATATATATATATATATATATATATATATATATATATACATATATGTATAACATATGTCCATAACACATAGTGGAGTCATACCTCAGCACCAATAGTCACAACCTCTTAGTGCAAGGGGATGTCATGTAAGTATTGCAGGTATAAATGTAGAATGCTGCTACTGTAACAGGGTTGTCTTAACAGAAATGTTGTGTGGGAAGTCACATCTGATATTGACATGTATGGAATCATTGACTGACAGACATCATAAGATCACTATAGTGCAGTACAACACAAATCACAGTAATGATCCTGTGAAATACAGCAGAGATATGACCAATAACTGTGGACAGTCTGACACACTCTGGTCAGTCCAGAGATATACACAGAACCCCTTGGTGCAAGATGTGTGGACCAAGCCTGACAAAGTGGATGTTTACAGCCATGTAAATGGGGATATCATGAAAATACCTGAATAGATAAGCTCACACAGTTTATGCATTCACACACTCCTGTCTGTCCTGACACATAATAACTGGAGGAGCAGAGATCACAAGCCCACATACTAACCACTGGTTAGTGACATACATCTTTACAGCATCCCACTGCTTTGTCAGATATACACAACAGTTATGGTGGCCTGGCAAGAGTACATTTGACAAATATCTGGACATAACATCACACTGGGTAAATACACTGAGCTACTAGTCATGTTACAAAGCACTGTGCAAACTACAGACAGACTGCCACAACACTGGCCTACATTTCTTATGGGAGAATACACATGTACCTGCAAATATAGCAGGGTCTACAGGCATGTAACAACATGGAGTAACACACACCTTTGTGAAAGCGCATACCCATAACCCATCTGAACACAGCCACAGTCACATATGGTAAGCATACTTAATATTACGGTATATGGACTGTGTGATCAACAACATCCTCATATGTGCCACTCACACACTCACCCTACATATACTGGGCAAATACACAGTGTATTCCGATGCCTGACTGTGGTATGGGACATGTGTCGGTCTGGCCCTACAAACATGTACGGTGATAGGGTACCATACACTGGAGCAGCATGCAACATCAGATAGAACAGGGCCAAGAACAGTGACATATACCACAGTCTGTACACAGGCCAAGGTACATATTCACAATGCACACTCATATCAACAATCACCATATGTACACAGACCTCACTACTGTACACACTACAAGAGAATGGCAAGGTTTTGTCCTCAAATATAAGGCCTACTATACATAACATGTCTAGCAGACTGATATCTCACTGGCTTGTTATCAGGTATGATGTCAGTAACTGATGATGTACTGAACATATGCACCTCTTACTGCATGACATATGTACAAAGGTTGACAGAATTGTGGTTGGAAGCACAAACACAGGGTCAATATTGACATGTTGCTGCAATAAACTCAAACATTTACTGGTGTAACAGGGTTTGTTGTGACATATGTCTTCTGAGGGATATGAAGTCAGTAACTCACATGGCTGTCACCATGTACTGAGAGTATGCTACTGCATTTCTAAAGATAGGAAATGTGTGAGCAACACAACCCATGTAAGACTCCAAACACTGGCCAGTCTGCAGATAGCCCTACAGGTGAGAGTTTCCTCAATGACATAACACTGTCATGACAGATTTTAAATCATATAGAACAGCCATATCCACACAGACCCTATTAAACCAACATTACTTCAAATGTAGAAGAGCAATACTTACATTCTGTCCTCAAGTCTGGAACATCCCCCTCCTGTTTGTTGGCCTGTCTCCACAGTGTATGTTGTAAGAGGTATATCCAACTACCCTCTGTGATGCTGTTTGTCAAACGCCCACATGAAGTCCTGCTCACAGTGAAGGAAAAGGGCCAACACCCACATGAAGCGCCTAGTTATAGGAGTGCGTTTCCATGCAATTGGTATAGGAATGATACCACAGCTGTTCCACATGCAATTAGCTAGTGGGGGAATGAAATTCATGCACAGGCCATCAGCTGATCATGAGCATCACTTACAAAACTCAAGCTGCTGCCTAAGCAAAGCAGGTGTACTTTTCCACATCCACCAGAGAGGGAGTGAAAGAGACAGACAGAGACAAAGTAAGAAAGGAAGGGAGTAGGAGAATAAGAGTGAAGCATGTTTGTGTATGATCCATGGGTGGAAAGTGGTATCTGGGCATTATGACGGTTGCCTATATTGTGTAATAAACCATACTGTCACATGGTAATTGCACATGGCTGCACACATTTATGGCTGAGGATTGTCAACAACAATCTCTACAATGTTTGGAAAATGTTGGCTTTGTAATGTTGACAATGGGACATGTAGCTCCTCAGTATAATGATGTGGAAAAACCCACACTGCAATGGACCCTGTCATTACACAACCACCCCAACAGGGCACTGATAAAACACACACTTACCAGTACTGAGTTTCAAATCCCTACCTGACTATGTATTGCTATTACATTGTTATGCAGTTATTGCACGCACCATGGAGCTTACTTGTTGGAGAGCTGTCCAAAGGTATCTTTGAAGGTGAGTGACGTCAGCAACAGTGATAAAGGAGGGATAAGGGAAGTGTAGTACATGTGACTGTTCACAAAAGCAGGTGTTATGGAAGACACAACCACACTCTCTCAGAGAATCACACACATTATCACAGTTGGCAGAGTCAGGATTAGAACTCCTAGTTAACTAGTTTGCTATATTATAGTAGTATGCAGTTATCACACGTGCCGCAGAGCTTATACACACACACACACACACACACACACACACACACACACACACACACACACACACACACACACACACACACACACACACTTGCCAGTACTGACATGCATGGGTTCATTGCTTCACAGGAGTGTAGTAGTTGACTGTGCCAGAAGACTGTACAAGGCTAGGCAAAGGGAATACCTTGGCATCAGGCCACATGACAATGGTCTCCAGTATGGCTCAGGGGTGTAGTCCCTGGATTGGCCCACACAGGTTGGTACTGTATTCACCATCCACTCATCTGGGTTACTATTGTGGGTGGCCAGTGCTGTGCAATGCTTACCATGTATGTGATCTATATTCCATAACATGGACAGTGTCTGGGTTCTGCACATGTCCCACATGCGTGTTCTTTAATGTGTGGAAGTGTACTTAGGGTCTCTGGAGCATGTTGTGTGGACAGATTATTATCATGTGATGTGGCATTCCTGACCCCATGTGGTGAGACCTGGCTATGGAACTGAGATCATGCCTGCACCTACATTGACAGCATGATACAGGTATTCAGTGAAGTTAGTGGCATCTATCTATACAGGGCATGTGTATAAGGCATGGTATTCCCTTTGTGGGTTACATTTGCAGACTCTACAGTTATTGCAGGTGTCCAGTAAGAAACATAGCAAAGGACCACTGTAAGCATTTATTTGTGTATTGTAGGGATGGAACAGGGTGCCATGTCCTTTTACTTGCTGGATAACACACACTCGGTCAGGAGATGTTACACATCACAGTACATTCTTATGTCAGTGGCAGTGTTGTGGTCAACAGGCATGTTGTCCACTGCAATCACATCATGGTTACTACCTGTGGGCAATATGCAGGGAACTACCAATATAGTGGCTGTTGCCTAGCTAAGTGTGTTTGCATATGAGACATGCATGGAGAGTGTTCTCTGAGTAATACAAGGGTTGCCTATATTGTTCACTGATCCATAATGTCACATGTAAGGCTATGGATTGTCTACACCAGCCTCTCTGGTGTTTGACATCTGTTGCTCTTGTAAGGCGGACATTGTGACATATACTAGGACCTCAATATAATAATTTAGCAAAACCCACCTCACAATGCATCCTGTCATTACACAATCACAGCAACTTTCAGGCAGGATACCGATGCCAAACAGACACATTGCCAGTGCTGAGATTCAAACCCCTACCTAGCTATGTATTGTCACTACAATGCACCGCATTTATTGCACGTGTCATGGAGGTTATTGAATTGATGCTGTCCCAAGGTACTTCTAAGGTGAGGAACATCACCAGCCTTTGTAAATACTGGCATTGGGTGATGTAGTGGGTGAGAGATCACAAAAATAATTTCACCCTAATAACACATTTACATTTGCCAGAGGTGAGGTTCAAACCTCTATCTAACAATATTTATGGACCATTATTTTACACATTTACCACATGCACCACTGACCTGACATGGTATTGGCTTTGCAACAGATACTTGTAAGGTGGATGATATCTGCAGGACTGCTAAAGTCAGGTTTGAGATGTGTACTGGCTATAAATGGGGACAAAATATAAGAGGTACACACATAAACACTTGCCACAGATGTGATTCAAACCCACAGCTGTGCAGTTATTGTTATTACATTGTTTGGCATGTATGGCACTCATCACAGAGCTTATAGTGTTAGTCCTTCTCCAAAGGTATATTTCAAGGTAGATGGCATCAGCAGGCTTGCTAAAATAGGGCAATGGGAGGTTTATTGACTGTGAACAGCCACAAAAGCATTACTCAGTACATGCACACACACACACACACACACACACACACACACACACACACACACACACACACACACACACACACACACGCAGTTTTACAGTTGGCATGCCTGGGTGTATGACTCCTACCTACCTAGTACATCACATTATAGCATTACACAGTTATTGCATGAGCCACAGAGCTTACAAGGCTGAATTTTGTCAAAGGAGGTATTTCAAGGTGACTGACATTAGGAGGCTTGCTAACATAGGACAATGGGAGGTGTAGTGACTATGAATGGCCTCAAAAGCATTACTCTCTACACACATGCACACACAGAGTTTCAAAGTTGCCATATCAGGAATTAGAACTCCTACCAAACTAGTACATCACACTATAGCATTACGCAGTTATTGCATGTGCCATGGAGCTTACAGGGCTAAATTTTGTCCAAGGATGTATTTCAAGGTGACTGACAGCAGTAGGCTTGCTAAAGTAGGGCAATGAGAGGTGTAGTGACTGTGAATGGCATCAAAAGCATTACTCTCTACACACACAGTCTCACAGTTGCCATGTCTGGGATTAGAACTCCTACCCAAATAGTACATCACATTATAGCATTATGCAGTTATTGCATGTGCCATGGAGCATACAGGGCTGATTTTTGTCCAAGGAGGTATTTCAAGGTGACTGACATCAGTTGGCTTGCTAATGTAGAGCAATGGGAGGTGTAGTGACTGTGAATGGCCTCAAAATCATTGATCCCTACACACACACACACACAGAGTTTCACAATTGCCAGGTGTGGGATTAGAACTACATAACTAGGTATGTTACACTATAGCTTTATTCAGTTATTTCATGCACCACAGACCTTAGAGGGGTAGCCCTTATCCAAAGGTGTATTTCAAGGGGAATGACATCAGCAGCCTTGCTAAAGTAGGGCAATGGGGGTGTAGTGTCTATGAATGGCCTCAAAATCATTGATCCTTAAATACACAGAGTTTCACACTTGCTAGGGGTGGGATTAGAAGTCCTGCCTATTTAGTATATCACACTATAACATTATGCAGTTATTGCATGCATCACAGAGCTTACAGGGTTGAGTCTTGTCTAAGGAGGTATTTCAAGGTGTCTGACATCAGCAGGCTTGCTAAAGTAGGGCAATGGGAGGTGTAGTGACTGTGAATAGCCTCAGAATTTTTGATCCCTATGCACACAAAACACACACAGCACTTCACACGTTTGGGATTAGAACTCCTA
The DNA here is from genome assembly GCF_019279795.1 of Protopterus annectens. NCBI lineage: Eukaryota > Metazoa > Chordata > Ceratodontiformes > Protopteridae > Protopterus > Protopterus annectens. Next base: position 166,328,149 of record NC_056726.1, on the reverse strand, counting down.
CCTAACTTGGATATCACACTATAGCATTATGCAGTTATTGCATGTGCCACATAGCTTATAGGGATGATCCTCATCCAAAGGGGTATTTCAAGGTGACTGACAGCAGGCTAGCTAAACTAGGGCAATTAAACTAGGGCAATGGGAAGTGCAGTGTGTGTGAATGGGCTATAAACTATTCCCCTGGAAACACACACACAACACTCAGTCACACACAACTTTACATTTGACAGGACTGTGTATATGACTGCTAGATGAATAATGACTTGTACTGTCATATGGCCTGCTAGATCTAGCTTTGTTTGTGTAACTTGAGCACTAATCCAGACATTCTCTAAAGTATTCAATGGTATTTATTACTGCTTGGTTGTAACTTGATTAAAGTGTAGCTATCATTCAAGTCTTTTGGATTAAGCACTTGGGCTTCAGACCAGTTGTTTTACATTAGGCAGGTTTGTGGCAAGCACTGTGGTGGCAGAACAGGTAGCTTTCATCCTTCTAAGTTGGGAACTGCTGATTGAGAGCCCAGTGTCCAAGTGTATTAGTTCTGGTTTAGGCACTTGGGCTTCAGGCCAGTTATTTTACATTAAGAAGGTTCGTGGACTGCACTCTTGTGGGAGAAGAGGCTGGACTCTGCCCTTCTGAGCTGGGAATTTTCTGGTTAAAGGTTTATAGTGCCTGAATATTTGAACTGTATCTTACTGAAATTGGTTCACCTTGTTTGCTCTATCATAGACTAGATCCAGGCCTACTGAATCTAGCTTTGTTTATATACTTGTTGTTTGTTTGCTTGTTATTTCCTGGAAGCTAATTCACCGCTTCTGTGGATCACTAGTGATATCTGCATTGCTTACTGTACTTATTTCCTTGTTTCACTTGAAAGAAAGTTACTGTTTGTCATTTTGCATTTAGTTACTTGTATCACATTGCACTCAAGTTACCTGGCACTTGCTCACTAAAGCAATTATATAAGTCAGCACTAAAATTAAAAGCACTACACCCTCACTCCCCACTGGCCCTTGTTTAATATTATTCTAGCATGTCCAAAGGTCAGTTGTCAATCTCCTCTGGTCCAGCTGGTGAATCTGGGAATCTTGAGGCAATGTTATAACTGCCTCATGTACACAGACAACCCTCTCCTCCTCCTACATAACACAAATACTTGCGAGAGATGCAGCTATTTAGCCAAACTGGAGGCTGAGCTCTCAACTCAGGACTGGCAAGACCAGACAGGAGGAGAAGGCAACTACACACACCACAAAACCAGCCTCACATAATGCTACCACTCCACTGAATCAAACACATAAACACACAAAGACATACTCGGAGGCTCTGAGTAAAAATTTACCTAAACAGCAGAGGCCTCCAAAGCAGACACCCAAACAACTGCTACCTCAAGACACCCCACAAGCAACACATAAACCACAAAAGCAGTGTGCAAAGCAGTCACAGCCCTTAAGGCCAAATACAACACCAAACATACTTGTCATAGGTGACTCCATAGTCAGACACACTGCCCCACTCACCAGGCTGAACAAGGAGAGGGTCACAGTAAGCTGCCTATCGGGCCTAGAATCCGCCACATAACACAAGCACTGGGTCACTCCACAGCAAGTACAAATATGACACAGTCATTGTCCATGCTGGTGTGAGCGCGACTGGGCGATACCTCCCTGGACTGCATGAAAAGAGACATAGAGGAGCTCTCTGATTATGTAGCCCAGGCAGGTATGACTAACCCTGAGCAGTATCCTTCCTTCACCAAGAATGATGCCACAATATAGAGACAAGATGATCAGCTTTAACAATTGGCTTAATGTCTGGTGTCATTCAAAGGGGATCCAGTGTCTGTCTGCCTGGGATGACATGCTTGACAAGCCACGCCGCTAAGGGACTGCTTGCACCTGTCACCCCCTGGGATTCCGGATATTGGCTAAGGCTCTTGCCACCCCATAGTGCCTTTTTAGGCAAGGCTCAAATTCTAAACCTACCACCCTAGAAAACAAAAATGGGAAGAAATTGAGGGTAATGCTGCTCAATGCCAGTCTAGTCTTCAAAAAAATGCTGCCTTTCGAGGCCCTTCTCAGTATGGAGAACATCGATGTCTGTGCTGTAACTGAAACCTGGTTCAAGGCTCCTGAGAGCACCCGCACTATTAGGTTTTTTTACCTCATATCATGCTCCCCCCCCAAACCCGGACCACTCAAAAAAAGGGGGTGTATCCATATTCATAAAGGATACTCACACTCCCAGGTTGTGGCAAACGCATGAAAGCTCGAAACCATCCAGGTGCAACTAACAATAGGCAAATAGCATGCTACAGGCCACCCTCTCAAACTCAGGAACCCCACACAGCCTTCCTGAAGACACTGGAGGTATAAATGTATCTCCAAACACCATCATATTGGGTGACTTCAGCTACCGAATATAGACTGGGAACATTACTCAAGCCCTAACTTTCTAGCCCAACGGTTCCTGGAGTTCATAAATTCAAATGCCATGGAACAGCTAGTCACTGTTCCCACAGAGGAGAAAATATACTAGATCTCATTGTCACAAACATGGGGACAAATGCTCCACACCGAAGTATATCCCTCATTGGTGAGATCTGATCATAAACTAATCTCACTGGAAATCCACATTCCCCCCCCCCCCCCAAAAAAAAAGACCCTATTGAAGTACTTCTAAAGCAAACTTCACACTACTCAAGACTGGTGTGGTATCCTTCAAGGCCCCTGAGTCAGAGGAAACCACAACAAGCCAAGGAAGCCCCTTACAAATGCCTTCTATGAACACCTCCAGGACTGCATGGATCAGGCAATCCCAAATAAAACCAAGACTCTTTCCACAACGTCCAGTCTGGTGGACCCCAGCCAATAACAAACCTTACAATAAGAGGAGAAAGCCACTACATGATAGAACAAAATCCATAAAAGGGAAGTCACCCCTGATCATTATTAGTAAAAATAAAATCAACTAAGGCCAATTTTGAGAGAAAATTGCCATGGATTCAAAGGACAATCATAAGGCCTTTTCAGCTATGTTAGGAACCTGGGTGGAAACTCCCAGATATGCTCAGAATTAGTCCAAAATGATACAAAAATCACTGAACCCACAGACATTGCCAACATACTGGCAGACAGGTTCAGTGCAAACTTCACCCTCTCCCCTAAAGGAGAGATAACTATCCCAGCAGTGTAGCCTCGCTGCTCTCTAAAGCTAAAAACACAGCATCAATGGGACCGGATGGTGTCCCGGCTGTGTGCTACCGAGCTAAATGAGGAATTAAACCCCCAAGGGGAGTGGTGGGCTCTGTGCAACCTCATCCAAAGGTGGGGCTCACACGACCCCCTAATTATTGCCCCATAAGCTTAACAAGTCTAGTCTGCAAAGCTATGGAGAGGATCATAATGGAGCTCATAAACAAAGATATAGGGGACTTGCAGACATTGGACCCGACCCAGTTTGGCTTTGTCAAGGGAAGATCATGCCTTTTGAACTTGGTCGACTTCTTGAAATAGTCACCAAGGCCATTGATGAGGGAAAGGCAGTCCATACAGCCTACCTTGACCTTGCAAAGGCTTTCGACACAATACCCACCAGCTTAAATGTAAACCCATATGTCACAAGATGGGTTGCAAACTGGACAGAACCCACAGGGTTAGAGTTGCTGGCTGTGTCCAGACTCAAGCCGGTCACAAGTGGTGTCCCACAGGGCTCGTCCCTGGCCCCTATTGTTTGGCATCTACTTCTACAGGCCAACATGGGAGGACTTTTGACAAAGTTTGCAGATGACTGCAAACTACACTGATATCCTTCAGAAGGGACTCACGGAAACAGATAGCTGGTGCCAGAGCCATGGCCTGAAGTTAAACGCCAAAAATGTATAGTCATACCCCGAAAAAAACAAGGTAACCCCAAGCTACCATATAGGTGGCAATCCACTAAGCACAGAAGAGGTTATCAGGGACCTGGGGACCCAGGTTGACAGTGGCCTTTCTTTTGACACTCACATTGCTAAAGTGGTTAGAAAGACCTTCTACATTGCCCACCTGATCATGAAGGGATTCACATCCAGATCTAGTGAGGTCATTGTTCCCTGTACTCTTCACTTATCAGACCAATGATCGAGTACAATGCCCCATTCGGGATGTATCTCACCCGACATCTGCAGCAATTGGAGAGACCCCAAAAGTTCCTCACCAAAGGATAAAGGACTCCAAAATCTGTCATATGCTGCCAGATTGAAGAAACTCCAGCTCTATTCAGTCTGCTCAGAGGTGACATGTGCCTGACATACAAGGCCATGTCCAACCCGAATTAATGGACATGCTCCACCTCAAAAATCCAAATCCACCAAAACCACTAGAGCAATTTATCACTCAGAGACTCCTATGCTGTGGAATAAAATCGGTCCATGTGAGGCAGAGCACCTCGCTGACTCTGTTCAAGAGAAATCTAGACCTGTGGATGGGATCGTAAGTTTTACCGGGGAATCATCTCTGGGTCACTGCTGGACAGAGGCACAACAAACTAATGGGCACAGTATTTTTTCATATAAGGGCGTAAAAAGCCATAAATTTGGGCTAGGCTTATAAATGCCTTAGGGCAGATAGCCTAGTATAAACCTATGAACCTATTATCACAAGCACCGCAGACACTATAGTGCTGAGGGCTACCAGAAGCAAATGTCTACAGTGATAGACATTGGCACATCATGTGATATTGGCCAGTTGGATGTGTGGTGGGTGGGACAGGCCTCATGATGGGAAGTTCTTTGTCACTGTCTGTCTCTCTCTTCCCCACATCTCTGTTTGTGTATGTTTGACCTATTATAGTGTGTTGTCCTTGGATATATGTGTGTATTCCTATCCGATGTGTGTGCAAAGTATGACTGGTGTGCAGTGTGGTGTGTGTGTGTGTGTGTGTGTGTGTGTGTGTGTGTGTGTGTGTGTGCACAGAAATCTGCAACTGACAGATATGTATAGTCCACTGTTGTTGTCTGACATGGGCTTCATTTTAAGTGTGGGAGCATGCCCAGCATGACCCTTCTGCATTTTGTTGTCAGACATGGGCTTCATTTCTCTAAGTGTAGGAGCATGGCCAGTATGACCTTTTGTATTGAATGTGTGAATCCATTCCAGGTAGGTTCCACTCCAGTGCAGGCATTTGTGTTCTACACCTACAGCTAGCAATCTGTTTCTGCAGGATATCTGTAGATAGGTTGACAATATGGAGTCACAATGGGCAAAGGATAGTGGGATACTGTAACTAATTATGTCTATGCTGCATGTGCTGCATGGTTTTGGTGTTAGCAGAGATATTCAGAGATATGTATTGTTTTACACTATGATGTATTATGTCATCAACTACTGACAGATTACTTATTTGCTCACAGTAATTTCCTGGGGAATACAAGATGAATTAAACTGTGTCCACTATTGTGGTCTGCAGCCTACATATTCTTGCACATTCATAACATTCTGCAGGGGGAGCTGCAGACAATTGCTGATGGGTCTGTGTAAATGGTCCAGCACCTTGGTACTGTGGTGGCTGAGGATCCCATGCTTGTACATATATCAACGTGACAGAATGACCATATCCTGCTGTGGCCATACCTCTCAGCTGTACAGATTCATTCAGGTTACCCACAGGCAGGGTTCATATATCTGCACATTTCCCCTTCACATTGTGGTTTACGAGCAGGTTTGTAGCCACCCATTCCTGGGTTTGCAGGCAGGGATAGTATGGGTACACATCAGAGTTTTAGACTTCACACACTCCATGGCATCCATGTTTCTACCCCCCCCCCCCGTTATTCTATCCTCTTCCTAACATTATGGAAGCGATATCTGATAAGTATCCCTATAGTTATCACTTCATCCCAGCAGTATTTAGGGGTTGGTCCACAGTTCATGCAGTAGGACATGGTGGTCATGCTACTGGGATTTGTCGACATGGTCTTGGATTTGTGTTCTGTGGACTGTGTTATGTCGTCATCTGGGATTCCATGAGATAACATACATTAGCAGTATGGGTGAGACACAGGCCTTTGATAGAGGACTGTGGGGCATTTGGTAGTGATGCAGGCCATCTGTAGCAGGCCAGTACATTCTGTCACTCTTACAGTCCCAGATTGCAAGCCGCTGGATTCCTCTGGGGTGACAGGGTAGGTGTACAAGGTGTTAATGGCAATAGTTTCTGTCCTTATTAATCCATTGGTGTGGATGCTGGCAGGGTGCTGCTTACAGCTAGGGACACACCTGCATGGGACACCTCTTCAGCATGCTGCATTCTGTGGGTATTCCCATACAGAAGTGGGGGTCATATTGTACTCATTCCCAGCAGCAGGTATATGACCTGTGATGAACCTGTGGCTGATGGTGGGGTGAGCTGAGTGCATGTGTGCTATGGAAGCTTCTTGCAGTTGACTCACAGATATACGTGGGGCATTCCCCTTATGCTGGCTTGTGCGGGGACATCAGCAGTTTCTCAGTACTTCATAACTGTGCCTTTTGTGGTCTGCCAGTGTTTGGCCAGACTACATCAGTATCCCATACTACACAGATAACTAATGTGCTGATAACCTGCATGTACAATTCCAAAGGTGTATCCATTTGACAGTAACATTTTATACACTCTCTGCCTAGGGTACTTCCACCTGTGTACTGTGTGTATGTCTAGGCCCACATTCATGCCGTGTCCATCTTTCAGATGGTGACAGATATTACATCAGAACAATTAGTATGGATTACTTCTGGATTGGGACTTGCTAGGATGCATTGTGTTTGGCACTGCAGTTGTCAGAATGCAGTACTGGCCATAGGCCACTGGGACACAACTCACCATGCCTACATGCTGACCACTTCCACACAATATACAACACACAACAACCTAACACACAGAACTCTGCATATTGTACATGTGCAACTATCTATACTGATAATGTGGCCATCTTAGGTAATCTGTGCTCCAATGTTATTATGCCCACACATACATGTTACTGCATTTCTTAGTAGGATTGTGGGGGGTGCACACCTGACAATTGTAAACATTTGCTGTGACAGTACTGGTATTTCAAGTACTCTCTTGGCTTTCATTTCATTCTGTATTCTGACCTATCACGCAGACTAGAGGAATATCAGCATAGTGCAGATATTAGGTTTTATTGACCTACATTAAATTTTAAGACTTCTTACCCTTCAGAACTAACATCCAACTGCCTGACCTGTTGTAGTCTGTCTGTGTAGGTCTAGAGGGGGGCTGTTCTTCATTGCAATCAATTGAAAGCCTTAGCACAGCCTTTCTTTGTGGTCATCTACACCTGTCCTGCTGGCTGAGGCTGTTGTTGGGTATGTGAGCCTCACTGACATGCATGTGTGTGTCCTATGGATACATATTTGTCCCACAATATGTCCTGCAGTGGGATTTGTCACCTTGTCTAGTACTGCCTACTATGTTGACACCAGTATTTGTTATGGATTTCATGCTGCCCATATAGGTGTCTACTATCTGCTGCCATCCCATTCAGCCACCTGATTCCCTTGCATGTTCAAATCCATACCATAGATACAAGCAGCAGAAAATACTACTCCATTCAGCAATTGATAGGAAGAGTGACTTACCTTGTGGCTGTGCCAGTATTGAGGATGGTGCTGGAGGGCTGACTATGTTGGATGCACATAGTACACTCCCTATACATGGTTAAGCACAGGTAGTGTCATGTTTGGCATCACTTTTACTGTATGTGCGAGTCAGAGAGAGGTGTCATTCCCTGGGTTCCTACTGTGTTAGTGTATGTGCTATGCATTGCCTCTTTGCCAAAGCCTGGGCATTTGAAGATTAGTTGAAGATAGACAAAGGCTGCCAGCCTAGCCAGATAGAATTTTGTAGATAATTCTGTCATCTGTAAATATTAATGTAAACCACAGGCTTGTTGTCTTAAATGGTAAAAATAGTGTTACATGCGGAAGTGGAAAAAAATATAACAACAGTGCACTCTACTGACCAAGTAAAGCATGTTGTGACCCTTTGATGTTAAAACTTGGTGCCAGTAAGTGAGGCATCCTGTCTATTGTTTTAAGGCCAGCGTTAACGGACAGAATTTGCATGCATAAATGTCCTTTATTGCTCTGGTTTCTGCCCAGAGGTGAAGAATGTAAATGTAGTTTCTGTTAGCCTGGGAACCGAGAGAAGTGTGAAGAATGATGTAATATAAACGAAGAATGTGATTTTAAAAACAGACAGAATCAGAGAGCATTAAGCATTTTTGTCTTGACTATCCAACTCACCAGCACTGTCTTGCTCAATATATAAGTTTATCTTAGACTTGTGTTTTCTCTTAGAAATAGCTAGAAACTAGAAATATTAGACTACATGTTTTTCTGTACTGTCAGAACTGCACTACTGGATTATTTTAAGTATTTCTCTGTGATCTCTGAACTCTTGACTAGCATTGTGTAGTAAAAATTATTGTCTTGTGTTTTGACTATTTGTTATTAAATATTTTTAAACCCTTTCATCTGTGTCTGTTTTTGTAGAGATAATTTAAGCTCTTTAGAGTACTTCAATGTCTTTGGTAAAATTGTACAAAGCCACTTCAATAGCTTTAGCCCTGGGCTATACTTCCAATTGGATGATAATACTGCACAGTAGTAATTGGACACCCATTTAAGGGCCTTTGAGTAGCTGATAAATATTAGTGAGTGGTGGCAGCTGGTACTGCCATATAGTCTGAGAAAAGGGGGCACAGCTGGAGAACCTGTGCCAGCCTTCCCCAGAAGTGTCTGTGTGGTTGTAGAAATTCTTTTCAAAGTGTGTGTGTGTGTGTGTGTGTGTGTGTGTGTGTGTGTGTGTGTGTGTGTGTGTGTGTGTGTGTGTGTGTGTGTGTGTCAGCTACTTGGGCAGAGACATGAAGCATTGGCTGAACAGAGAGGGTGCTGGAGGTTTTAGCTTGCCCACTAGGCTGAGATCTGAACCCTATAGCTGTGCCAGTGGGGAGTCTTATTGGGGACCTGGAGAGCAAGGGAGCAACCAGCACCAGACTGACTGTGATCTCTGTGTGCTCTTAAGGGAAATTGCACTTTACTGTGTGTATTTGTTATCCTTTCCTCCTATATGAGACACCCCTCATTGGTGTTAGTGGTGAGGATTGAGGCTCCTTGATTGCTGGACAAGGGCATGGGCATCACAGGGCATACTGGGCACACCTCCTTCTGCCTACAGGGGTAGGCTCAGGTTGTTCCTCTTCCGAGTCAGTCTGTGCCTGTGCTGGCCTTGGCAATGGTGGGGGGCAGTGTGGCCCTGACCCATGCTGTTCCTGCTGCAGCTGTTTCTGCAGGATCTTATTGTGTAGTATGGCACATACAATGAAAACCTGGGTACGTGTAGCTGGAGAGTACTGCAAGGCTCATCCGGATATGTCCAGACATCAGAACCGTGACTTGAGGATCCCAAACACATGGTCTATTATGATTCTCATTTGTGCGTGTTCCTCATTATGGAGTTCTTGTTCAGGTGTGTGTGCATTTCTGATGGGTGTCATCAGCCACAGCTCCAGTATGTAACCAGCATCCCCCACTAGGTGGCCATATGGGATGTCCCCACTGGGAAATCTCTGGTACAGCTGTGTCATATGCCAGATGTGGGAGTCATGATAGCTTCCATGGCTGCCAGCACACACATTCATTATAATGCCCTGGGCATTGCACATGACCTGGCAGTTGATGGAGGGGAAGCCCTTGCAGTTTATGTAGACCCTACCCCATTTGTCGGGTGGTGCTTTGATGTGTATGTGCGTGCAGTCTATAGCACCCACTACCTCAGGGTATTCTGCTATTGGGTGGAAGAGGTGCATAATGATGGTCAATGCCTCATGGGTGTTATGGAAATATATGTGCTCACTGGCATGTGCTGACATGGCATCCAGGAACTGGTGGAGTATCCTGGATGCTGATGCCTGTGAGATCCCCATGATATTACCAGTTGGCCTTTGGAAGGTACATGCGGCTATTATTTCTAAGCCTACACATACCTTGATATCCACTCGGATGGGTTCCCTTCTGTTGGTTCTGTGTATGAGGCATGGCTGGCACAGCTCAACAATTTGCTGTAGGAGGTCCCTGTCCACCCTATAGCGTTCCACTATCTTTAGCTCATGTAGCCCCTGGTAGGTAACCCTGGGTCTGTACACTCTTCTCCTTCTCCTCACTGTGGGTTGGTCATCACCATTCTCATCCTCACCACCCTCAGCCTCTTCCACATATTGATTTATGAGAGTGAAAGCAGCCCCTATCATTTTGTTGCTTTTGTTAGGTAAAATTTCCCCGTTTGTGTACACCAGTGGTGTAGTGTTTGTGGGAAAAAACAGAGTGAAAGGTGTTTGCAAAGTTTATAGTAGTGTGCTGGGCTGGGCTGGGCTGCTGTCTGTGTAATTGTCTGATTCTGATACATTCCACCTGCCAGCTATGCTAGTTCTCCTTGATTACCTTCCTACTGCTGTGTTCCCTTTCCATTGCCTTCCTGTTTAGGCCCCGAGGCACACCACGCAAACTCAGTGCACAGATGTGAACGGAGCTGCTATTTCCTGGTTTATTTTTTTTGTTTGTTTAAAACCCAGTGCGCAGCATGTACCCCCGTTTAGGCAATGTAAATACTGATAGGCAACTTCAGACACACCCCCTTCTTTAGCTGTGCTTAGCTAAGGGCAAACACAGGCCACAGAGTTCCAATAAGCTTACAGCATGCATGACACACCCCCTTATGAAGTCATCTAGCTCTTAGGCTTACACCATGATATTACTGCACCTACACAGTTGGGTGCAAGCTAGCACTGAGGGGAAATTTGTGATTCAGTATCTTTCCCCTCATTTGCATAGAATTGATTGCTAATGCAAGGTTACAAAACTGACACTCAGCCTTCCCCCTTAGCAACCACTATTTCATGGTCTTGTTGTGTTATGCACGCCATTGACTATTATGGCAAAATGATGATTTTGTTTTAAAAGCTTATTTCCAGCTTTTTTAATTATTTTCTGGCCAATCACATTTGCGTACTGCTGCCCTACACTTAAACAGCCAAAACTGGTCAAAAAATTGTTTTTTATAATTTTGAAACTAATTTTCATGCCTATGGCCACATTTTTCACCTTTGGCATGCCTAACGCTTGTAATACATGCATTTTTATGAGCTGTCATGCCTCTGTTTTGTAGTTTGCAGAAATGTATTCAGCTACTGGCTGAATACATTTCTGCAGTCTACACTAGTCCTGCATGGATGCCTACCTGCTTCCTGGATCATTAATTCACCTCATTTGCATGGTTTTCTCCACCAAATGAGGTAATTAGCATACAGGGGCTGTGTCCGTGTAGGAATAGTGCAGGAGTGCTCCTGCACATCCTGGGAGTTCATTCCTGGATCACACATCAGCCATATTGCCTGCAGTAGCTCTTGCACTATTCCTGCACACTATGCAGAGTTTGCTGAATTCTGGGGATTCTTTTTAGTATCAGTTGTGCTCTATTTAGGCTGTCATAAACACTGGAAAAAATACCTTTTCTGCTTCTATGGACCCACAAAACTCAGCTGCAGACTATTCACAGATTATAATTAAATGCAATAACACATATCCATTTGAGAAGCAGAAATAACTCTATAATAGAAATGTATCTGCCTACATTTTTAAGCTGGTCATTTATTGAATTTGTTCACATTAGACTAATGTGTGGGAATAAACAGAGGAATAAGAAAGATACACAAGTCAAGATGGCTAACTGAGAGCAGTAACTGGTGAAAGCTTTGTGACTGAATACTTTTCTCTGACAGAAAATATAAGCAAAATTTAAAATTTGGAGATACTTGTTAGCTACTTTTATTCACTAATAGTAAAAAAAAAAAAGATTTATAGCTCCGAGTTATTCAAACGCTGTAATTTTTCTGAAGAATTTCAACTGTTTGGTTATGAGAGAAGAGAGTTCAACATGAGTTACTGAAGAAATGGTACTCATGATTCTTGTGTGAAAAAAAGACACCCAGTCAATACTATCTAGTATGGATGATGTATTACTAAAATTAGACAAACTGGATACCAAACTAGAAAATTTCAAAGAAGAGACCAGAAAGAGAATGGAACATTTTGAAATTCTTAAAACAGCAAGGTTCATGAATCAACAGTAGGGAAGAGAGTTTGCACGACCATGAAGGAAGAATAACTGAAGGTGAGTCTCAGACTGAATTTATTTTAAAGCAAAATAACTGTTCAACAGAAAAAAACTCAGTGATTTAGAAAATAGACCGAGATGAAATAACATTAGAATTCATGAACTAACTGACTACATAAAACATTAAAATCTAGCGGAAACTTTATCTTTTGGAATTGAAAGAGTACATAGACTCCTGAGAGCACCTTCTAAGATGGAAAACTCACAATCACATTTAATTAAAATTAAGTTTATGTCTAGCTTGGAAAAAGAAATCCAATGAGCCAGCAAACTCTGACCGGTTGTTTTCCATGCGGCCACCGCACCAATTGTGACAAAGTAAGTAAATTTAAACAATTTTCCAGTAAGAATTGTGCCACAGTCTATGATCTTAACTTCTTTGCCAATTGTAGTACTGACTGGCTGGTTTATCTGGCTACCTGCACTTGTGGATCCTTTTACATCGGACAAATGTCACGTCCCCTCAGACTACGAATATCTGAACACATAAGTAATATTAAAAATAAAAAAGTGAACAATGCCCTGTATAAACATCATCTGGTACATAAAACAGATAAATTTTCATTTATGGTTATTGATGCGATAAAAGGTAACAGATCCAACAAAACAGGTTGGCACTCTGTTTTAAATTCCAAAGAAAAGAAGTGGATTGTCAAATTGGGTGGATTGTTTTCACCTGGTTTAAATGAACAATTTTAGAATGAACCAATCACTTTTCAGATGGGTGTATTTAAATAACAACAATTGATCATGTTCTTTTACACTGAGGAAGGCTGTGCTTGTGTCCAGCTGAAACCGGTCTGGTTATTTGTTGTTTTTCATGTTTCTACAATAAACCAAGTTTCTAGGTCACAGATTGCTGGCTCATTGGATTTGTTTTTGTATGGTTTGGTTTGAGCCATGCAATTGCTCTCGTGCAGGAGGTTTTATTTGGATGTAGCTTGGAAAAAGATTAAATATTAAAAGCAGCATGGTTCAGCCCACCTATTCAAATAGGTGAACATGTAGTCAGATTTGACAATGGCTATTCCAGTAAAGTAATGAGTAAAAGAAAATCCTATTTATCACTGATTAAGGAACTTAAAAAGAACAATATTAAAGTCACTTTCTTGTTTCCTGCAAAGATCAATTTATTCCTTTCTGAAGAAACCAGTTTTGTTAACAGCAATAAAATCCTTAATAATACTGAAGAAGTAGAGTGGAACAGTATATCCATGAAGAGACAGTATGAGCTGAATTCTTGGAAAACTGCTTCTAAAACTAAAAACCCTAAAACAAGTGATTCTTATTCTCTGATTGCAGGACTATTATTTTCTGAAACAATAGGTTTACTCTTTAAGTAAAAGGTTTGTACTGGACTTTAAGCTTCAAAACATATGTAAGTATGTATTTATATTTTAAGCTAAAATGTTTTTCTTGATGAGGAATATAAAGGGTTAGATTTTCTGTTTTACTATATTTACAGTGAAAGACTTAATATACTTAATTTAATTAAATTTATAAGTGTGTTTCTAAATGTCATATTATAAACAATATACCTGGTAACTTTAATGTTATATAAGTTAAGAATTTTATTTTAGTTGTTAAACTTTACTTAGTATGTAAGTCATGTTTGGCGATTGATAAATGGATACACAGAGAAGTAAAAAGTAAGATGGGAGATGAACAGTTTGAATTCAGATCAGGAACAACTGACCCAATGTTTGCAGTGAGACAGATAGTTAAAAATAAGCCAGAGATGAGGAAAGATTCCAAATGGGCATTCCTAGACTTGGAGAAAGCATATGACAAGGTCCCAAGAAAGTTGATCTGGGCAGTACTGTGGTGGTTCAAAATGAGTACAAGGACCCAATGACTCAAGTATGAACAATGTTTGATCTCACAGAGCAGTTGCCAGAGGGAGCGAGTGTGCATCAGGGTTCAGATCTGAGCCCATTGCTATTTATACTTGTGATGAACGACATTAGCAACAGGCGAGAGGGAACAGATCAACAAAGTTGCTGTAGGCAGATGATATGGCATTGCAGGCAGATCTGAACAAGAACTTCATCAAAGGATAAGAGAATGGAATGCAAAACTGAAGACACATGGGATGAAATGAAGCACAGCTAAGACAGTGGTAATGGCAGCAAATTGGGGAAATCAGAAGAAGCTGAAAAATGAGATAGAAGGGATGACAGTGGAACAGGTTAATAGCATCAAGTATCTGGGTGGGGTGGTTGAGGACAAGAGAAGTCTGACTATTGAGGTCAATTCTAAAATCAGAGGGACTGCAGACAACTGGCAAAGAGTCTTAGGTGTAATGAATGACAGAAGAACACCAAAGAAGCTGATAAGTAAGGTGTACAAGACAGTGGTGTGACCAGTACTACTTTATGGTACAGAAACCTGGGCAGAAAAGGCAGACTGGATAAGGAAGCTAGAGGTGATGGAAATGAAGTACCTGAGAAGGGTGCTGGCATGCACACACTGTAGAACAGACAAAAATATGAGGACATAAGCATAGCCGGCCTTAGGTGTAGGCCAACTAGGTGGCCGCCTAGGGCACCGCTGCAGTAGGGGCGCTTTTCCAGTATTTATTTGCTATAGGTAGACTAGGATGGGGGCACTGAGTGGTGTGGTGGGGGTGCCATAGAGTCCTTTTGCCTAGGGCACCAGTTGACCTAAGGCTGCTCCTGGACATAAGAACAGAAGTCAAAGTAGCTCCAGTTGCAGAAAATATGAAAGAGAACAGATAATATTGGTTCAGACACATGTGGAGAAAAGCAGAAGATAGTCTGGCAAAGAAGATTTGGGACAGGCAAGAAGAAGGTAAGAGGAAACGAGGATGACTGGCAAAGAGGTGGATGAATTGTGTTTGAGAAGATCTGTGACAGTCAGACATGCATGTTGAAGAAGGCAGGAGTGTGGCTTTGAATTGAGAGAGATGGCAACAGTTAACATGACACCCTGACACCATGTAAAAAATGGGAAAAAGGGGGTTGATGATGATAAGAAACTTTGCTTAGTATGTGCATTGCTCGATTAACTGAATGTCAGATCTAAGTAATATGTTAGTTAGAAGTGTTAAAGTGCTGGTGATTTTGTTTTCTTTATTCCTGTGTAACACATTCCTTTCACATATAATTTATGAAATAACTCATACTGTGAGAGAAAACTTGAGAACAAAAGAATGTTCCATTTCTTCCGAATGCTGTATTCTTCCTGCCTTCTGAAGAAAACCTAGGTCAAAGTTCATCACTGATGTCTGTGAAGAAGAAAAGAACTTTCTATTTTTTTCTCAAGTACATATGTGGTAAATATACTCAATATAACACCTCTTTTCTTTTCTTACAGGTAAAGAATTAATAAGACAAAAGCTATAGTAATGTTTAATACTGAGATATTGTAACATATAATTTGCTTTCTCTTTACATGTTAATAGCTTATGCTGTATGTTGTTACCTTTAACTATACATATTAACTGTACATATTAATTGAAAGAAGTAAAGTTAGATATTTGCCACTGACTAGAGCAACTTAAAAACTAAGAAGAATGAGGAACTTAGAGAGGAAACTAGCAGCTACAGTACTTTGTGCTATGAGCTGTCATTTTCACATGCTGTAATGAAATTCTGATGTTAGCATGTAAAGCTTAGATCAGTACAACAGTTCACAATGGCTAAAACAGACATTTAAGTTAAATATGCAGGAATTCTTTTTTATATAGACAAGATTGCTTATAATACTAGAATCAATAAGAGTAAACATCTTATGAACAATGTAGATATGCACAAGGAATGCACTATCTACTATGTAAGATTAATAAAAGAGCAGTATCAGTAAATTAAGAAATATGTACACATACCACAATCTTTTATAGAGAGACAATGATTAAATAGCTCTTTGAATGAAGATTTTAGAAATACAAGACATATAGAATAAAGCAGAATTTCTAGAGGGGAAAATAAGACAGAAAAATATATTTAAATGACAAACTGCTTTTAAGAAATATGTCTATTACATGTATCTGCATATGACAGAAATATGAAAATACAAGATCTCAAATAATTTACATAGAAAATCATATGAAAACTTTTTACATGTTGTATGTTATTAGGTTCACTAAGACTAATTAAAATAACTAATTTCATAACTCAAAGATGAAACTTGAGTGTTTTATTGCTGAATCAGTACAACATTTTGAAATAAAGGAAAGTAGATTTTTCATTATGCTCAAATCCAGGAATGGAGAATGGGATTTGAATTGAACAGATTGTAACTATCGAATACAATATAGACAGCACATATTTTTTTTTACTCCATAGAAATAGCAAGACATTCTCTTCAACCTCAGAAATGTACATATTTTTATGAAGTAGTTTAATAAGCTAAAGGATGTTTAAATATTTTGATATTTGACATATTGAGTGCTACAGAAATTTGAGATAAAGGCACTTGTAATTTAAAAACTAATGCAAAACTTTTTGTTATAGCTATCAAATATGTGTGTGTCTTTTGACATGATACATATATGTGTACATTGATTTCTCTTTTGTATTATAATCTGGCATGATACGAGTACCTGTCACCTGTAAGTTTACAGATGTCTTTATCTCTCTTCAGATCCCACTCTGTTATACTTATTTATTTAGAGCTCTAGTTATAATAATGCTGACTGAGCAAATAATTTAGGAATATTTAATGGGTAATTTATACTACTATTACATAAATAGGTATATAACATAATAGTTGTAGGATTATATAATATTTGTGATTAATAGAAGAAAATTATTAAACATTTATGTCACAATGGGGGAATAGTTTTAAATAGCAACATATATAACTACATCAATAGTCTCTTAATATTTGACCTATATATAATATTACATTAACTATTTGTCAGTAACTGTAGCTTTTGGCTAGTTTTTTGATGAGTTTTTAGGTGGTGGTAGGTAAAGGTGTTGGTAGGTAAAAAGTAGTTTGACTATTCTAATAGGTGAAGTAGGAACTTTGTTATCCATGGTAGGTTGTGTTTTATTAGCAATATGTAAAGTTGTTTTCTTTATTTATGAGTTGTAGTAGTTTAGTTTGTAGAAAGGAAGAATTCAAAGAAATCTGGGATGTTAAGATAGTGTTGGAGGAATGCATTTGAGTATTATATATAATTAAATTAGTATGGTGGAAAATGTGTCATAATATTTTTTAAAAGATATCTTTCTAAATACACAGCATGGATAATTTTAATCTATCATCTATTAATGTAAATGGATTAAATAACGGCAACAAAAGCAAATCATTAATGAGATATCTAAAATTAAATAGAGGAGACATTATATTCTTGCAAGAGACTCACTTGATAGATATAGATATACAATATTTAAATAACTTAGGTTATGAAATGTTATCATCTACTTCTTTTAACAAAAAGAGGAGAGGAACTGCTATAATTTGGAGAAAATCCACTGTAATGCCTATGGTCATGGACTCCATTAATGATCCTAAAGGAATGTATACATTTGCAATTATTAAATATAATAGCAACCTCTATAGACTAATTTTTACTGGATCCCTGAAATAGGTTCAAGAGTGGCAAAAGATCACTTCAACTTACTACAAAGTCATTGGAATGGTAGTTTAATTTTAGCAGGGGATTTGAACTGCATATCTAGTACAGAAGATATAAGTGAACAAAAGAAAGTTAAAATACTGACATCAGCTAAATCACTATATAGATGGATTAGTAATAATAATTTAGTTGGTTTACTAGTAAAAGCAGAATATAAGTCATTGTTCTTTACTCAGTATTCTTATGTGCATGGGACACAAATTAGAACTGATAGGATTTATGTCTCTATGGAGTTACTTAATAAAGTGAATTATTTTAAAACTATTCATTTTCCTTCATCTGATCATAATACACTAAGTATTAGTATAGTAATGGATATATAAGGACATTTCAGATTATTTACAGAATCCCAGTATATATCATGCAATTAGAAGAGTTTAAGAGTTACCTTAAGGAACAAATCAATAATTTTTTATCTTTGAATAATAACAGTCAGGTTAGTAAAGTCATGCTTTGGACTCCTTAAGAATGCATACTAAAGACTGTATGGGAAGATGGGCAAGTGATAAAATGAAAGAGTGGTATAAAGAGTTGTTAGAAATACAAGATGAAATACACAAAATGATATATGAACAACAAACAAAGAAAGTAGGTAATTCTGAAGTCATTAAAAGCATTAATGACAAAATATCAAACAGTTTTAATGCACAAAGTGGAGATAGCTTTAGAAAAAAAAATAAAGTTGCATAGTTATGTGATGACTTCAAAAAATATACATAGATTAGCTAATAAATGTAAAATGTTAAGTAAAAAGGCACAAATCAATGATATCCAAAACCCTCACACCAATGAGCTTACTTCAGATATAGAGGAAATGCTTAATATTTAAAAAATATCATGAGGATCTTAATAAGGATAAAAATAATAATCCTGATGGTTACAAAACTGACAATTATTTAAAGTAAAATGTTACTAACAAACGTAATGACCAATAAATATCTCTCTTCAATAAACCTATTATCTTGATAAAACTTAAAGAAGCTTTAAAAAAGGTAAAATGGTAAAACTCCAAGATTAGATGGTTTAAGTATGGAATTATGTAGTCTGTTTCTGTTAAATATTTTAGAATTACTGAGTGACGTTTTTAGGAAAATTCAGAGTAACAAAATAATTCCTCCCGTATAGAAATTTTCTGCAATCTCACCTCTACATAACAAGGAAAGGATAATAAGTTAGTCTCCTCATATAGATCTATTTCATTATTAAACGCAGACTATAAAATATTTACTTCCATTTTCACCACAAGATTAAGAGATATAGTAGATAAATTAATTAATAAAGATCAAACAAGTTTATAGTCAGCATGATAATATAAAAATATAGTAATTATCTTAGATTTAGTAAAAGGAATGAACAAGAAATTGACCCTAATTAGCTTAGATATTCAGAGAGCTTTTGATTCTGTAGATTGAAACTACTTGTTTGAAACTTGGAATATTAAAAAAACTGTATAGAGACTCCAAAGCATATGTTAAAATTGGATCTTACATTTCTCAATGATTCACATTAAACTAAGGCACAAAGCAAATGTGCAACTTGTCCCCTTTACTATTTGCATTAGTTATCAAACCTTTAGCTAATAGTACAAGAAACAATAAAAAAATTGATGGAGTCTCAAATAATATAGATCACCAATCAAAAATACAACTTTTTGCAGATGATATTTTACTAGCTATAGGAAATAGATGAGGAATTAAAAAGTTTCAAGAAGTATTGCTTTTGAAATTTAATAATAATAAAACGGAAACTTTTGTGTTAAATCAATTACTAGGTAGTAAGTTTAAATATAAATATAAATATAATTGGGAAGAAAGAGAACTAAATAATACTCTATTAATATGTGAGTATAATTATTAATAATAATTTTGAAAAAGTAATTGAAGAAGCGTTACTTCTTATTAAAAATGGAATGTTATTTTTTTTTTACTTTTAAGGATATGTTAGCATTTATTAAAATGATTATATCACCCAAGATTAGAAATATTTTAAATCCAATAGCTTTAATACCTGCCAAAAAAAACTTAAAAATGGAAGAATTGTTAACTTCTTTCTTATGGAATCCAAAAATGCAGAGAATTGCTTATAGAAATCATATAAGATTATGGGAGTATGGTGGTATTAGCTTCCCAGATGTAGAATTTTACTCTGCAAGTTTTATATTATACTCTGGATAGACACAACTTACAATAGTCAGTGGAAAACCATCCATAAGCAGATTATACTAAATTCTTATAAGTTTATAAATTTGATAAATTAGATATATGTAATAATCCTTTCATCTGGTTAACAACATTTAGCTTAACAGGAAATTAATTTCAGTCTTTAGACTCTGATATATATAAAATTAATTCTTAAAACAGTTAAGAAATATGCTTTTAAAACTCCATTAATATTAGTATTATGGTCTGATTCCTCTGAAAAAGGAAAAGCTAAATCCCCATAATATATAATGAAATAATATCAGTTGGGTGAATTTGCTAACTAGTTAATATTATCCATCAGTAAAAATTAAATGCATTTGTGGATATATATATATATATATATATATATATATATATATATATATATATATATATATATATATAAGTTAAGAGGAACAGAACACTATTCCCTCATTACATGAATATATGAATGCTGTTATCAAAGGCAGATTGACATATAAAGGTAGCTTGTCCAAGCTATATAAGTTAATTATAACTACTACTACTACTACTACTACTACTACTACTACTACTACTACTACTACTAATAATAATAATAATAATTTTGGATGCAAAATTGTGAAACTTTTTAGATAGTAGTGGATTGAGTGACTCAACAGAGGTTAAGAATAAAACTTTGTTGCTTAAATCATTTAGTCAAACTTCTTCAAGTTTATATTAGAAAGTTTTAAGTGGAAATATATACACAATGTTTGTTACTCCTTATAACATTTCTGTTATGTAAAATGACTTCTGCAGTTTGTTGGAGATGTAGTAAAGATATAAAGGCTGCCTGGGTTCACTTTTATTGATTATATAAAATTAAATGTTTATTGGGAAGAGATAAGTATGTTTTCTAAGGGGATATGGTTTGATAATTGTTTTTTAACTAGATCAGTAATACTAATGAATGTTCCACTTCCTGTACCTGTAAGCCAAAGAGAAAAAAATGTTTTGGAATCTCTTGACAGTCACTAGAAAAGTTATTACAAAAAAATGGAAGTTGAACTCAGTTCCTACAGTCAAAGAATTTTTTAATTTAACCGCATTACTATGTAAAAATGACCATGGGATTCAGCAAACTTCCATGCAGGAACAGTTTATTCCTGCATGGAAGGGACCTTTCCCATGCAGCACGGCAGCACGCCATGCATATGTATAAAGGCACGCTACTGTGCTCTAAAATTGACATGGTTCTATGTGCAAGTGCAGAGAGTGTGTCCAAGAGTAGTGCTCTCAAAATACACATGCCCCCTGCACTCCAGAATTGCCATTCGACAATTCAAAATGAGAGAGGGTACCTCTCAACCCCATAGAGCACAAACACTGGCCAAAATTGAAAATGTTGGGGAGACAAATAAGCACACATTTTAAATATAGCTCTTACAAACAAAAAGTTGATAGAATAACAAGTTTGGCATTAGCATGCATTTTCAAAGGATGTGCAGACTTAAACTCAACTGTTCATCATATACACATCCAAAACTTCACACTTATGCCAAACCTGTTATCCCATTAAAATGAAACAAAATTAAATCACATATGTTTTAATTTTTGTTTTCAGGTTGCAATAAAGGTTAAGCATAGCTGAGCAGTTTTGCGCTTCACCTTCCTGTGCTCAGCATAGCTTAAATATCTAAAGGAGTGAAATAAGAAAATAGCAACTAAGTAATCTGAAGTAGTGTAGTGTTTAGAACTGCAGCTTTACATGCAGGCGTTCATGGTTCGAGCCCCCATGAAGTCTTTTCGCTTTTATATATGAAAGAAGTTATAAAAGTCAAATGTAATAAATGAGGTAGTAAATAATATTTAGCACCTAGGGTAGTGTAGCAGAACTAAAAATAATGTGTCAGTCCAGAAAAGATGTGAAACATCCATATAAACACAAGTGCCCCATAAAGTATAGTAACACAAGAATAAAAGTAATGAAAGCACATAGGGGGATGTCGGGGAAGGTAAACACAATTATAATATGTCTGGAGTGATGAATCAATCCTATACAGCTGATTGTCTATAAAATAAAATGTAAGCAATGCTAAGCATTGCACAGCTATGCTTACCGGGTGTACGCATTGCTTAAATATGAATGCTAAGCAATGAGTAGCCCAGCTAAGCAGGTTTTCACATTGGTAAGCAGTACTGAACCTGCCTTTTAAGCACTGCCAACCTTAGCTAAGCAGGTTTGCCCATAGCTTAGCTTAGTTCAGCATATTCAAAACCATCCAATCATGGCAAAGTGTGGGACATTGGCCATATTTAAACCTCACAGGTGGGAATACAGCTCATAACTAGTTGTAGCTCCCCACTGTAGACAATATGGCTGTTGTTGGAAAGGGCATGTGCTTTTGGGTGCAGCGCTGTGGCATACAGGACTCCAAGGTTATGGTAGGACTCCTTGTTAAAAATCATGATGTGAGACTGCTGCAGGACCAGTACCAGGGCTACCAATACAAAGTGGAGGCCTGGGAAAGTCTCACCCATGATCTTAACAGTGCCACTGGCATCCCTTGGACTGGTGAGCAGGTCCAGCACTACTATGCTGACTAGAAGCAGAGGAAGAGGGAGCTCTTGGACCAGTGGGTCCAAGAAGCAGGGCAGAGGGATGATGTCCCAGGCATGTGTAAGTATTCATATCAATAACTGTTTCCCAAAGTATAGCCTGTGTATGTGATGGATATGTATGCATAAATGTTTCTCTATCTTTTTTACAGCTCCAGCTGAGCAGGTTCCAAGCCAGGAAGCCCATGCAAGCAGGTTGCAAAAGCTGCATCGCTAGGCTGGTGAGTAACAATCTAGCTTGTAGTATTCATACCAAATAAATATAAAGGAGTAGAATGTCACCTGTCAGTATAAAAAATGGGTATGGTTTGTACTGAATAAACCAGACAATATTACAGTAATAGATACAAAAGTGATGAAAAAAATTAAACAGCCAAACTGTAAAGTAGCCAAATATTTATTCTCTTCTAGCATCTCAGTGCAACCACCTTCTTGGAATACAAGTTAAAATATGCAAGACACTTCTTTTATACATCCTAACCATCAATAAACACGTCATTATCCAAATAAACAATTTAAAAAGAAGACCAGGGTGACCGATAGAAATCAAGGCAGAGTATGGCAGTAGCAGACACATACACACACACACACACACACACACACACACACACACACACACACACTATGAGTGCACATATGCAACCCTGACTATGTGAGCATGGGTAGAAACAGTCAGATAGTGTTAACAAAAATTCCCTCAACACATCTTCCAGGTAAGACAACATATAACGTAGCTATAAGAAGGCTATAATTATATACTGTGTAAAAACATACCACTGCCCAACCCAAGGCCATAGGTTGTTGTAATAATACCTGTAGAGTAATGATTAGAGCAATGATCATTAAAGCTGTGACCACTGCAAGAATCTACATTTGTTATTTGACATCTCTCTCTCTCCTCCACTTTATCTTCACCAATAATCTAAACACATGAATGAATGGGTATGTTTTCCACCAAACCTAGTATTGGGACATGTGTTCTATTGCTCTAAAAATGTTGAAATGTATTCCAATTAATGTTCCCTGTTCAAATACTATCATTGGTGGCCTGTTGCTATCAATGTAACCTGCATGCCGATGTAATGCCCACTGTGGTTCCATATATACATGTGTTCTGTTTGCTGTGCAAATGTTCCAAATCTGTTGTTTTGGGTTAATGGGAATATTCATGCATACTGTTATAACTAATCCTGAAATATGTTTACCATTACTAACCAACATAAGTTGTAAAACTGCATCACCATAGCACATCTGGGAGGGCCAATCCCAGTGGATCTGCCTCTCCCACCTCATCTGGCCATGGCACCTGGCCCCAGCACTTCTGGGACCCACCCCGGGACCTTTGGATGGAACAGCCTTAGGAGATGGGGCTTGTCCCCCCCTGGGCACAGGTGCAGACAGGATCCTGTCACCCAAAGCCAGGTCCGGGGTCAGGTCCATAGTGAGCTCCACAAAGGATTGGGAGATATACTATGCCAGCTTGAGGGCCACATGGTGCATTTAGAGGGCCAGCCTGCCCCTCCTGCTCAGCCCTCAGCACAGTCACCTTTGGGGCAGTGAAGATGCAGTGGTGACTGCCCATGGCTGGGGACCTCAGTCCCACTGCATCCATTTGGGGGCTCATGGGCTTCCGATTACCAAGCACCCCTCCCTGTCTAAGGTGTTTACCCCCACATGTGTCATATACACCCCTGTATGCTGTCTTGTCTGTCTTTTATGTCTTCCTACCCAACCTACCTCCCCAAATATACCTACTATCCTTCCCCAACATCCCACTCTCACCTAAAAAAAAAGGCAACCTGTTCCCCACCAAAAAATGTTGCCCCATACATAGCTGTCCATTTCAAACAAGTGTCCACTGGACACATGTAAATCTGGTCTATTTGGTTTCACAACAGTGGTATCCTCACCCCTCTCTCAGGGGTTTGCGTGTCCAAATATACCTCCAAATTCAGTATATATACATTGCTGTTGATGTAGAAGAAATGGACAGCTATGGACCTTCCCTACACCCTTCCTGCACATCCATAGCTATCTTTCATATTGTTTTTTCCTCTTCATGCCCCCTTTTTTACCACTTTCTTATCACCCCGTTTTTTCTTTTCCTTTAAAGAAATTAGCGCAGGGGTAAGTGGGAGTAAAGCAGTAGTAAGCGGAAGCAAGCCATTTTGCATGGTGCTAAGCAATGCCTACACAGG